>NC_053489.1:554006738-554306738 GCF_905171775.1 Rana temporaria
TAACTAACTTTTTGCCTACAGGTGAATGGATATGGGGTACATCGTACCCCATATCCATTCACTTAGGGTGGGGGGGCCGGTATCTGGGGGCCCCCTTATTTGAGGGGACTCCCAGATTCCGATAAGCCTCCGCCCGCAGACCCCGACAACCAATGGCAAGGGTTGTCGGGAAGAGGTCCTGTCCTCATCAACATGGGGACAGGGTGCTCTGGGGTGGGGGGGCCCGCAGTGTGCCCCCCTGCCCCAGAGCACCCAACCCCCCCCATGTTGAGGGCACGCGGCCTGGCACGGCTCAGGGGGGGGGGGGCGCTCGCTCGTCCCCACTCCTTTCCTGGCCGGCCGGGTAGCGTGCTTTGGATACGGGTCTGGTATGGATTGTAGGGGGACCCCCTACGTCAATTTTTCGGCGTGGGGGGGTCTCCTTACAACCCATGCCAGACCTAAGGGCCTGGTATGCTCCTGGGGGGGGAACCCATGCCGGTTTTTTCTTTGAAAATTGGCATGGAGTTCTCCCTCAGGAATGCATGCCGCTGTCATTTTTTTTTTTTCCCGACGCAACTTTTTTAAGCCGTCGCGATCCTCAAAACTCTGCGTAACGTAACTTCGCGCATGCGCAGTACGGCCGGCGCGGGGAGCGCGCCTCATTTAAATGGGACTCGCCCCATTTGAATAGGAACGCCTTGCGCCGGCGGAATTTTAGTTACACAGCCTTAGATTTCTAGATAAGTGCTTTGTGGATCAGGCACTTAGGTAGAAACTTTAAGGCAGTGTAACTTAAATGGTATTTTTTAAGTTACGCCAGGTTTTTGTGGATCTGGCCCAGAGTGCTTAAGTACCAAATCCACTGTGCTGTCTTAATCGCATGAAGCAGCACAGACCAAAATCACATAAAAAAATTCCTTCTATAGCGCATTGAAACAAAGTGAAAAAATATAAAGTGACATTCAATAAAGTGCTTAAAGGGGTTGTAAAGTAAAAAAAAACTTCCCTAAGGCACCTTTCACACTGGGGCGTTTTTCGAGCGTTATTCGAGCGTTATTCAAGCGTTTTTTGAGCGTTATTCAAGCGTTATTCGAGAGTTATCGGAACAAAGCCTCATCTGCAATCCCAATGTGCTAGTAAAGCACTGCTTAGACCCCAAAGTTTTAGGGCGTTTTTGCAGTGCCTCAGTGTGAAAGGGTAAGGCGTTTTTACAGCGCTTTCAATTCATTTCAATGGAGAGGGGCATTTTTGGAGAGTTGTTTTTTTAGCGCCCAAAAGCTGCTCCAAAGATGTTGCTTGCAGGACCTTTCTCAACTCCCCGCCAGTGCAATGCCTCAGTGTGAAAGGGTAAGGCATTTTACAGCGCTTTCAATTCATTTCAATGGAGAGGGGCATTTTTGGAGAGTTTTTTCAGCGCCCAAAAGCTGCTCCAAAGATGCTGCTTGCAGGACTCAGTGTGAAAGGGTCCATTGAGATGCATGGAGAACATTTTATGAGCGTTTTAATAGTGCTATTTTTAACGCTAAAACGCTGTAAAAACGCTTCAGTGTGAAAAGGGTCTAAATAGCTTCCTTTACCTTAGTGCAGTCCTCCTTCACTTACATCATCATTCGATTTTGCTTTTAAATTTCCTTATTTCTTATGAGAAATCCTCACTTCCTGTTCTTCTGTCTGTAACTACACACAGTAATGCGAGGCTTTCTCCCTGGTGTGGAAAAAGCCTCTTGAGGGGGAAGGGGACGAGTAGGAGTGTCAGGATGCCCACTAACACACAGCTCCTTTCTCTATCTGCAAAGTAGAGAGCATCCTGAGCCTCCTGCTCGCCCCCTCAAGAGGCTTTCTCCACACCAGGGAGAAAGCCTTGCATTACTGTGTGTAGTTACAGACAGAAGAACAGGAAGTGAGGATTTGTGAGAATAAATAAGGACATTTAAAAGCAAAATCGAAGGATGAGGTAAGTGAAGGAGGACTGCACTAAGGTAAAGGAAGCTATTTAGGGAAAATAAATTACCTTTACAACCCCTTTAAGTGCCAAATCCACTGTTCTGCCTTAATCGCATGAAGCAGCGCAGCCCAAAATCGCATTAAAAGTCCTTCTTTGATGAAAGATCTAAAGAGCCATCGCCGTGCAATTCAAACAGTGCTGTGATTCCACACACAGGTGCTCCCCACCCTTAGGCAATAGCCATTCACCTTAGAGCTTGTGACCCTGTGTTTAAGCTTAGTTAAAACACACTTCTGAATCACCACTGGATTCTGAGTGTACTGCGGTGTCCCAGACTGTTTGGTATCGGTGTCTCCTGCTTTACGATGATGTCTCCTCATAAACAAATGGCAAAAGAAGAGGCTTGATGGTGTGATATCATTTGTATAAAATGTATTTAAGAAAAAAGCCCCCTAAATGGGGTACTCACATGATAAAGGTGCATCAGTACACCGCTCTGTATGAGGCATAAAAAACTCTGGGGATGTGTGTGCGATCGGATGTTCCTCCTCTGTAGGAAAACCTGCTGCCTTCTCCATCATCCTGTCCCCTCCCCTACACACGTTCGATACAGGGATAACGTATCTTCATCAGTGGTATATTGAGTGAATGCCAGCCCGTCCAATAGGAATCTCCATGAGCAAGCCACGCGTCCCTGTGGAGTAACACGTAGGGGAGGAGCAATAAGATGGCATGGTGCCTGTACCCTGTATGGAGATATAGGCCCAGATTCACGTAGGGTGGCGCATATTTAGTTCGTCGTAACGCATGTCATTTACGTTACGGCGGCTGAATTTTGTGACGTAAGTGCCGTATCCACAGAGTATTTGCGCCCAAATTTGCGCCAGCGTGACGTAAATTCCGAGGCGTAAGGTGGGGTAATTGAAAGTGGGAAGGAAGTGGGTGTGCTCCATTGAAATGAGCCGTGACCCCATGCAAATGAAGGGCCGGCCGTACTGCGCATGCAGGCACGAATATGCACCTCACTGGGCATGCTCATAACTCGGCCCGGCTCAATCAGTGAGATAGAAAATAGGCCAAGCATACTTAGTGAGATACGCCCTGTGTATAAATAGCCCCAGACAAACGCCCTTCCATTGCAAAAGTACATCCCTGTGTTCCCCTTCCTAAAGCAAGGTGCTTTTGTTCTGTTGTCTGTTGGTGTTTGTTGGTTAGTGTAGTAGTGTTAGAGTAAAGATTTATTGAAGTAGGAGATTGTAGTAGCTGTGTTTTTTTTCTGAGTGTTTTTTGTGTCTGTTTTTTCTGTGTTTTTTTTTATTTTGTATTAGCTGTCTGCTTGTGTTGTTTGATTTTGGTGTCTGTTTTTTGCTGTCTGATTTTTGGGTTTGTTTGTTCTGTGTCTTTTTGTCTCTGTTTGTTCTGTTTTTTTTGTCTGTTTGTTCTGTGTGTTTTTGTGTTTGTTTGTTCTGTTTGATTTTTGTGTCTGTTTGGTGCTGAGTGCTGTGTGGTGAGATGGCTCCAAAGAGAAGAAAGCTGAACTTCTCGGTGCATGAGAAGCAAATCCTTGCTCGGACGATCACCCGATTTGGGCGATATTTGCATGGCCCTGAGAGCCGGGACATCACCCCGGCCAGGAAGAGGGGATCATCCAGGAGATTACGGATCAGATCAATGCGGGGGGGGGGGAGGAACACCAGTGGCATTGAAAAGAAGATCAATGATCTGAGGAGCCTGGTCCGTGAGAAGCTGGTCAAGGTAAATGCCCATGCCAGGGGCACTGGCGGGGGCCCACCTTGCACCGTCAGGTGGACAGAGGAGAAGCGTGCGGTGGCCCAGTGCTTCCACAGCCAGCAAGTGGTGGGCCTGCCTGGCTTTGACTCCGAGGAGGGCGTGAGGACGGGTAAGTTGTTTTATTTTTTCTACCTGGCGAGTAGCATGTGTGGAGGCGGAGGGAATATGTGCCAAGTGTGTGGATCCTCCAACCTGTGTATGTTTTGTGTCATCCACAGATGTCCAGGAGGTTTCTGGGCCATCAGGCCAGTCTGCACCAACCCCTGGACAACAGGCTGCTGAAGAGCCCCAAGAAAGCCATGAGTCCCCAGGGCAGGGGAGTGGACACAACAATACCCCCCTCAACCCCACCGTCAATCAACCACAAAACACCCACAGAAACGCTCTACAATCAACAAAGTTCACTCTGGAACCGATCTCCATCGATACCACAAAAAATATCATTGGTGCTTTGCGGAACAGCACATCGCCCAATGATATCATCCCCACCAAACTGCTGAAGGAATGTGCCGACATCCTGGCACCACCCATCACACAGCTTATAAACCAGTCATTTAAGGAAGGCACAGTGCCATCCCTGTTGAAAGAGGGCACAATCCAGCCCATCTTGAAAAAACCTAATCTGGATCCCAAGGACCCAACTCACCGCCGTCCCATAACAGGCCTTAATGTTCTCTCCAAGATAATGGAGAAAGTAGTGGTACAACAGCTGCAACAGCATCTAGATACCCACAATCTACTGGATCCATTACAATCAGGCTTCCGTCCCGGACACGGGACAGAAACGGCCTTACTCAAAATATGGGACGATGCCCTCGAGGCCGCAGACGAAGGAGAATCTTGTCTCCTGGTTCTGCTGGACCTAAGCGCAGCCTTTGACACGGTAGACCACAAACTGTTACTGATGCGACTAGCCAAGGTAGCAGAAGTCGCAGAAGGTGATTTACCATGGTTTTCTTCCTTTCTTGAAAACCGATCACAAACAGTTAAATTGGGTTGTTTCACGTCGGAAAAGCGCACGGTGTCATGTGGAGTCCCCCAAGGATCCCCCCTGTCACCGGTGCTTTTCAACATCTATCTTCGCCCTTTCTTTGATATTATCAGTAGCCAAGAACTACTCTATCACTCTTATGCAGACGATACGCAACTGTATTTTCGCATCTGCAACAAAAAGGATCATCATCTCAGTTTAGAGAAATGTCTCTCTTTGATAGAAAACTGGATGACTAAGAGTTATCTTAAACTCAACAGTTCAAAAACAGAACTCCTTATGTTTCACGCCAGCCGAAAGAGTCAACTGGCAACAACCTGGACACCCCCGCCCATTCTGGGCCAAATCATCACCCCTAGCTCCAAAGTCAAAAGTCTCGGGGTCATCTTCGACACCTTCATGACAATGGACGCACAAATAGGGTCAGTAGTCAGCGGAGCGCACCATCTGTTGCGCCTACTACGCAGACTTATTCCATTTATCCCCAAAGAAGACGTAGCAGTCGTGGTGGGAACAATCGTGAATTCCAGACTGGACTATGCAAATGCCCTTTACCTCGGACTCCCAAAGTACCAAATCTCTCGTCTGCAAGTCGTACAGAATACGGCCGCCAGACTTGTGACTGGGAA
The DNA here is from genome assembly GCF_905171775.1 of Rana temporaria. NCBI lineage: Eukaryota > Metazoa > Chordata > Amphibia > Anura > Ranidae > Rana > Rana temporaria. The sequence continues at coordinate 554,012,077 of NC_053489.1, forward strand.
AAAAAAATGGGAATCAATCTCACCTTCGTTGAGAACCCTTCACTGGCTGCCAGTAAAAGACAGAATTGCATTTAAAGCACTCTGCCTGACACATAAGTGCATCCATGGGAAGGCTCCGCAATATCTTTGTGACAAGATAGAACCTCACAATTCGAATCGCGTTCTGCGATCCACCGACCAAAATCTGGTCAGGGTACCAAAAACCAAATACAAGTCCAAAGGAGAAAGAAGGTTTGCTTTTCAGGGTCCTAGACTATGGAACGCTTTACCAACCAGCATTCGGTTGGAGGAAAACCACCTGACTTTCAGAAGACGAATCAAAACTCTGCTCTTTTGATGACATGAGACACGAACAACTAGCGCCCAGAAGCGATTCAGTTCGCATGCGCCGCGCTTTATAAGTTTTTCATTCATTCATTCATTCACCTCATGAGGAGGTTGAGGGGGGGAGGATGAGGGGGGGGAGGTTGTGGATGATCGGATGGACCTTGCCAGGGAAATCCTTTTGTCTTTGGATGATGCTCCCCCTGTGGCTCCCCCTGTGGCTGGCAGCAGTCAGGCCTCCATCAGGGGTAGCCCCTCCCACTCCTCCCCCAACAGGGCCCCCCCCAGGGGGCTCCCCTCCTCCCAGGCCACAAGCCTCATCTTCAGGCAGAAAGGCCACCCAGAAGACCAGGGGTGGCCGAGGTTCTGCCTGCAAATCTGCGGAGGGACCAGGCCCGTCAGACCCAACATCTGGGTCAGGGCACCCGGACTTTGGCCCAGATGGAGGAAAGCCTGGCCGCCATTAAGGAGTCGGTCAATGATGTGGGCACAAACTCGTTGGCGGTCATAACTTGCTTTTGTGACCTGCAGACCACCACAGCAGGCGTGGCCCTGGAGGTGAGTGCCCTGACCCAGACTGTCAACGCCAATACCCAGGCTGTCCAGGCCAATACGGCAGCCCTCACTGTGGGCCTGAACAGGATAGCCGTGGCCTTGGAGGGCAGGCCAGCAGGTGGGCAGAGCCCAGGGGAGGATCCTCCTTCCCCTTCCCCCCCCATGAGTCTCCCCTGGTTGGCCGTGGCCATGGCCGGACCAGGCGTAGCTCACGCCGCCGTTAATTTTCGGTGTACTTTTGATTTTTTTTTTTGATTTTTTTTTTTTATTCTACTGTGATTATGATTTGTTATATTTGTGTGAATGATGTATGAATGTGGGGGTGACATTCCTGATGAAAAAAGGGTGTCACCCTCATTTTTGGTGGAGTAGGGATTCCCAGGACCAGGGAGAAGTGATCCCAGGTCCATGTGAATGGTGTATGAATGCACAGTGACATAATTGGAGCCTTGGCGTGGCATGGCGTTGCTGCTCCCTAGTACCGTGTGGGGTACTTGGGTCTAATCCAATTCGATGAGGAAGTGGGGTGTGTGTGCTAGGGACCACAGTGGCGTGCATGCGTGCATTCTCATTGTGCCATGTTTAATGTGTGTGTTTACTGTGCAAAGATGCCTTCTGCGAGGCATCTCCTGGCTGCTGTTTCCTCAGTAGACGGGGGACCCTCAGTCAGGGGGGGATTGTTGGGTTCAGGGGTCAGGTCATCACGTATGTGAATCTCCAGGCCCCTTCTCACTGCGAAGTTGTGCAGCATGCAACATGCACCGATGATCTGGCACACAAAGTTTGGGGAATACAACAGGGTACCTCCAGACTTATCCAGGCATCGGAAACGGGACTTCAGGAGGCCAAAGGTGCGTTCCACCACTCCACGGGTACGTATGTGTGCAGCATTGTAGTTTTCCTCTCCGGGGGTTTGGGGGTTCCGGAATGGAGTCATGAGATGGGGTCCCAGTGCATATGCAGAGTCACCTGGAAGGGAAAAGACAGGAGGATGTTAGTCATGCATGTGCCCCTTGTGATGTCTGCATCATGGGGGGGGCAGTCATACCTGACACCCATGTCACTCACCAACCAGCCAGCTGTCCCCATACACGTTCTGTTTAAATTGTCTTGGGATGTCGCTTTGACGGTATATGAAACTGTCATGGCTGGATCCTGGGTGTTTGGCACGGACGTGCCATATGAGGCATTGGGCATCCACTATCACCTGTACATTGATTGAGTGCCAATGCTTCCGATTGCGGTACATGTGCTCTGTCTCATGGGGGGGGGCTGTAGTGCCACATGTGTGCAATCGATGGCCCCCACTGTGCGTGGGAATCTGGCAATTTTGTAAAAATCTGTCATTGTCTTCATCCGCAGGTCCTCCTGGGTGGGTTTGATGAATTGGTTGGCCATGCGTCTCAGGATTGCAGGGACAACCTGGTGCACACATCTGCTAATGGAGGATTGTGAGGCCCCGTACACACGACAGAGGAACTCGACGTGCTTGGCACGTCGAGTTCCTCGTCGAGTTTTGGGATGAAGCCGCCGAGGAGCTCGGCGGGCCGGCTTCTCCCATAGAAGAACGAGGACAACGAGAAAATAGAGAACATGTTCTCTATTTTCTCGTCGAGTTCCTCGGCGGCTCCATCGAGCCAAAACTGTACAGACGACAGAGTTTCTCAGCAGAATCCGGGTTTTGACCGAGTTTCTCTGTGAATTCTGCCGAGAAACTCTGTCGTGTGTACGAGGCCTGACATCCCAGCCACTTGTGCGCTGAAAAGAGCCAGTGGCAAGGAAATGGAGTGTTGCCACTACCTTCACCAGTGGCTCCAGTGCATGTGAGTGGTGTGTTGGGCTGGTGATGTCATCTTCCAGGGTTCTGGTTAATTCCATGATGGCTTCAGGGGTGAATCTGAAGGTGCGATACACCTCAGAAGCAGCCATGCCAAAGACATCTAGGCGTGTGCGGTATATCCTCTCCTGTGCCCTCCTCCTCCTCTGTTCCCTCCTCCTTCTGCGTTCCTCTAAAGTCACTAGTATAGCTATGAGCATGGATGCCCCTGGCATGTTGGCAGACAGATTGTTGTCCTGCAAGTGTGTGTGCTCAGCTCTTCCCTAACGGCGTTGCTTTAGCTGACCTTTACACGGCTGGTGCAAAGTTAAGGCACCTTTTATAAGGTGTAACTTTCCGCCGTGAAACTAGCAGATGCGCACAGGGCGTAGCCTACGCCGCACAAGCGTACTTTTGTGGATCGCCGTATCTCCCTCATTTGCATATTTAACTAGCAAATCAGTGGTGTGTCTAGCGTATTTTGCGCTCCAAGATGCGCCGGTGTAATCGTTTTACGTCGGACGGAAGAAAATGGTTTTCAGGCGTATCTCGTTTTGAGGATATGGCGCATAAATACGCACAGCGCATTTTTCAATTACGCCGCGCATCTCTAGATAAATCGGCGTAAGTGCTTTGTGAATCTGGGCCATAGTACCTGCATATGTTGCTTGTGCAGTGTCATGGATATACCAAACAAGATTTGTAGGCATGTTACGAGTTGTGCACTAGAAGCACCTGAAAAGTGTGAGTAGATTTCTTCTGGATTTTAAGTAAGTTTTTTTTACAGTATTAATTATAAATATATGGTAGCGCTGCCCAATTTAATTCAATAATGTACTAGATCACCTCATTCATGCCCCCCCTTTAGGTGTACTCACAATTAGGTTTGGTCAAATTGTACTTTTTAGCCTCTTCAGGGCTAAGATATGGGTTAGCTAGATCTCCTCATTCGTCCTCTTTATTGCCACTGCCTCATAGTATGTGAGTCTCATCAGAGAGCATGTACAAAGGGAAAAACACCAATGGTACTTATACCATAAAAAACAAAAAAGGTGAAATGGTTCCATGTTGCCACCCAGTGGTAGTGCAAAAGATTTAAAGGATGTTTTAAGTAGTGTAATGCCCTGTACACATGATCGGAATTTCTGATTGAAAAAGTCCGATGGACTTTTTCCATCGGATTTTCCGATCGTGTGTAGCCCCATCTGAGTTTTTTCATTCCAATGAATTCTATCAGAATTTAGATATAGTACATGTTCTATATTTTTCCGATGGAATACCGTCGGAAATTCCGATGTGATTTGGCCGAGCAAAAGCCTGATCGTGTGTATGCGGCATAAGGCTGCTGCTACCACCAAATGTGTTTCCACATCCCCAACAGAATAAATGATAAATATGTGGTAGTGCTGCCCAAGTTAATTTAATGATGTACTGAATAACCATAACAATAAATAACTGAAGAAACCACATTTCATAGCATAAAAGATAAAGTGCTAGTGCAAACAATAAAACAGTGAAGATATTGGAACATGATTAAAATGTGCAAAAATACTAATAAAAAGTCCTCTTATAATTGTGTTTAGTTGGTGATTCTTCTTATAGATTGTCCAAAGGAACAAAAGTCTTTAGTTAATAAGGTGCTTTATAAATACAACACGCAGTGTTCTGCCACTTCACAAACTGTGCTCCATTCATCAGGTGAAGTGCATGCTCACCTTTATTTCAGACTCACAAAGGGTCAATAATGCATAAAGCGAGATCAATTTAACACATGCTGATGTTTTATTTAATAAATGTGAGTGCATTTTATGAAGCTGGGTTTTGTGCGGTTTTATCAAGTTGATTAATCTGGGTACTGCACTATTGGAGGCTGCTTTTCCCTTTATATGTTACCTGTTAGCTGTTTGTGAACTGTGTGGAGCCACTCTAGAAGAAGAACCAGATCACTCTTAACGGAACCTTAGCATCATTATCTGACTGAGGAGATTGATCTCCCTTTATGTATTATTGACCCTTTGTGGGTCTGAAATGAAGGGGAGCATGCACTTCACCTGGTGAATGGAACACAGTTTGTGAAGTGGAAGAACACTGTGGTGGTTATTTACGAAATGCAAATCCACTTTGCACTACAAGTGCAAACTACAAGTGCAAAGTGCAGTTGAAATTGCACTGAAAGTGCACTTGGAAGTGCAGTCGCTGTAAATCTGAGGGATAGATCTGAAGTGAGGGGAAGCTCTGCTGATTTTATCTTTCAATCATGTGCAAGCTAAAATGCTGTTTTTTATTTGTCTTGCATGTCCCCCTCAGATCTACAGTGACTGCACTTCTAAGTGCACTTTCAAGTGCACTTTGCACTTGTAGTTTGCACTTGAAGTGCAAAGTGGATTTTTCTTTTGTAAATAACCCCCTGTGTGTTGTATTTATGAAGCACCCTATTGACTAACAGTCTTTTGTTCCTTTGCACAATCTATAAGAAGAATCACCACCTGAACACAATTATAAGAGGACTTATTAGTATTTTTGCACATTTTAATTATGTTCCAATATCTTCACTGGTTTAGTGTTTGCACTAGCACTGGTTTCTTCAGTTATTTATTGTTATGATTATTCAGTACATCATTAAATTAACTTGGGCAGCACTACCACATATTTATTATTTATTCTGTTGGGGATGTGGAAACACATTTGATGGTAGCAACAGCCTTACACTACCTAAAACATCTTTTACAGCTTTTGCACTGAAAAAGACGCCAAGGACTTGTAGCTCCACCATACGTGTTTCCCCGTATTAGGATTTGTCTGGGAATGTAGGCGTTCAGGACTTGTAGCTCCACCCTATGTGTTTCCCAGTATTAGGATTCGTCTGGGAATGGAGGCGTTCAGCCTCCGTTCCCAGACGAATCCTAATACGAGGACAAATTTGTCTGTGCCTATGGATGTCAGTATGTGTTGAAGTTTGTGCAATAAATGAATTTTTAAGAAGACATACTGCACCATAAGGATTTTTACTGATCCCGGATAGGGATGAGCCGAACATACCCGCGTTTGGTTCGCACCAGAACTTTCGAACGGACCGAACGTTCGCGCGAACATTTAGAACCCCATTGAAGTCTATGGGACTCGAACGTTCGAAATTCAAAAGTGCTCATTTTAAAGCCCAATATGCAAGTTATTGTTGGAAAATGTCTTTGAGAACCCGGGTTTTTCCCCAGGGAACATGTATCAATGGAAAAAAAAGTTTTAAAAACTGTATTTTTTTCTGGAGCGACGATTTTATTGATGCTTAAAGTGAAAAAAAAAAGAAAAAATCCTTTAAATATCATACCTGCTGGGTGTCTATAGTAGTGGCACGTGTTTAGAAATGTCCCTGCACAACATGAGATTACTATAAGAAAAAATTAATGTAATACTGCTTGCGGCTTTAATGTAATGTTTGGTCCCTGCAATATGGATAAAAATCATTGAAAAAAATAGCATGAGTTTCCCCGCCACCACTCCCCCCAGGTCATTACAAGACCCAGTGCCGATCCTGACCTCCCTGGGGCCCTAAGCAAAATGACCTAGCACATTAAAAATGAGAAGCGGAGGGCACTGACGACAGTGACATGTCACATTAAAGAAAGTTGAGAAGCAGGGGCAGGGGGTGTTCTTCTGGCGGAAATGACTCAGCCAGCGAGTTTAGAAGCGGGGTGAGGGGGCAAAAATGACTTCTCACCAGGTGGGGCCTCTAGTAATTTGGGGGACCCTTCGCAGCTTTGTGGGGCCCTAAGCAGCTTGCATAGTGAGCCTATAGGGAGGATCGGCCCTGACAAGACCCTTTGGCCCTATATACTTTGAACAGCAGTATACAGGCGGTGCAAACAAGATAAGGACTGTAGGTTTGTTAAGTAGAATCTGAACCATGTCAGACTTTGCTGCTGCATAGTGCATAATTTCCTAAAGAGACCCTTAACAAACTACATGACACTTGTGCCTGATGAGGCCACTCATCCAGTGGTGGTGGCCCGTGAGACTGTCCATGCAGGCTTGGCCCCCCAGAGCGCACGTGCTGTGTGGCAACAATATGTTGATTATTTTAGGGTTGGGGGGGGCGCCATTACAATGCCAGATCTTGGCTCAATAAAAAAATTTGGAGAAAAAATTTTTTTAGAAAAAAGGGGGGTTGCCATCCGGGGCCCCCTTTGAACAAATTCTGTGAATAACTCCTGTTCTCTGAAGGCCTCCATTATTTCTGCAAGTCAAAATTAAGCAAAAAAAGCTAATGTCAGTCAAGCCTTAGCTTTCTCCCCATATCTAAACCACAAACTCATCCACTGATCATAAAGTCCAAAATCAAGTTTCGTACTGCACAATCGTTTTTCCGACATTTTCTACCGACTGTGAACGACGTTCTCACTCATGCAATATCCCTTTATACACTGCGCATGTGAGAAGCTCCGCACGTTTCCCCGCACACAGGCAATACAACACGTTAGAGCACTGCAGCTAGCACAATCTACTGCCTGCCAAATAGGAATAGCTGATCTAGCTAAGCTATAGAGTGTATACATATATGTACAACTCCTAGGATGTATATATATCCTCTACACACTGTAAATTTAACTAAACTTAATCTAGTAGAAAAGACACTGTGTCTCTCTCTCTCTCTAACTGACTGACTGACTGTCTGATCTGTTCTTTAACAACGGCCTTATATAGTGTGGGGCGTGTACTAAACCCCCTGAGCCATAATTGGCCAAAGCCACCCTGGCTTTGGCCAATTATGGCTCTCCATTTTTTGCGCGCTGTTATTGGCCAAGCATGCAAGGTCATAGTGCATGCTTGACCAATCATCAGCGCGCAATGCCTCAGTGAATTATGGGCCGTTGCGCGTCACTCGAATTTGGCGCGAACGACCCATTTTGTTCGAATTTCTTCGACCGTAAGGACAGACGATGTTCGAATCGAACATACGTTCGAGTCGAACACAAAGCTCATCCCTAATCCCGGGATACCATCTCTGTTCTCATATTGGGTGAAATACGAGACAACATCTTTGTCATCTCACTGCTTGTAAAGGATCAATAGAGTTGGCAGTATCAGAGATCAGGTTTACACCGAGATTGCCTTTTGGAATCTAGGATCGATCCATGTGTGGGGAGCACCGCGGGTAGATTGGCCATAGGCAGATCGGCCTGGTTCAGAGCGTAATATCTTCTGGATCTGGTAAGCAGCCATTGTCTTACTAATAGCCCACTGGATTTATTTGTTCTGATATCACACCATCTATTCAACATACCTGTTGCCGCAACACAAATCTTCTGTAGCTGTTTTGTGGATTCATCAAGTTTTTGGACTTTTTATTCTTAGATTCACATCACATGAATTTTATGTTTTTATTTGCACATGATTAGTGTTATTTCACATGTGTTTTTTATGTTAATATCCGTTTTGGACATTGATTCAACTCATACTAGTACACTATTTCTTTATTATATATTCACTGGCCCAGATTCAGGTAGATTTGCCCATTAGTTGCACATGTGAAGAGCAGCTGATTTGCTCTGCGCTGGGGCAAATTGGAAAGATTGCCACCTGATTCAGGATTCCTTTTGTCTGCTAACTTGCTCCTTTGTAAGGCAAAAATCAGGGCGTAAGGCAGCGCAAGTGAAAGTGGGTGTGCCCTATGCAAATGATCTTTTTTCCACTCAGCAGTGGTTTGCTCCTATTTTCAGGGCAAATTTTGCCCACCTGCTTGCACTGAGCAAATAGATAGGGGCAGACCTGCGCAGGTCCTGTGCAAAATTACATCCTGCTTTTCCCACCCCCCCCCCCTGAGCAAGGTAATTTTGCCCTTTTTGCTGATATGGCACCTCCTCATGAAAAAAAAAAAGAAAAGCTAATTTATAGCTTCAGAGATGGAGATACTTCTTGCGGCACTCACGCGCCATAGTGATGTGCTGTATGGTGCCCAGCGGCAGCACTCCACTGTAGCCCAAAGGAGGGCTATCTATGATGGCATTACCCTGGACATAAATGCCCTGGGTAATGAAGAAAGGACGTGGGAGGACATTCAAAAGAAGTTGAATGACATGCGGCGTAGGGTCCGGGATAAGCTTGTGCTTATCCGTAAGCATACGAGTGGCACGGGAGGAGGACCACCCTGCAAGATCCGTCTAAATCCTGATGAGGAGGTGATCGCGCAAAGTCTAGCGCTGGAGCAGGTGGAGGGAGTCCCAGGCTACGACTCCACTGTTGGGGACTTGGGGACTGGTAAGTTTTTTGTTTTCATATTTGCTGTGTAACATGGGAGGGGGTAGAAGTGAACATATGAGGGGGTAGAAGGGAACATGTAAAAAGTTTTTATTTCTCATATTTGCTGTGTATCATGGGAGGGGGTAGAAGGGAACATATGAGGGGGTAGAAGGGAACATGTAACAAGTTTTTTGTTTTCATATTTGCTGTGTATCATGGGAGGGGGTAGAAGGGAACATATGAGGGGGTAGAAGGGAAGATGTAAAAAGTTTTATTTCTCATATTTGCTGTGTATCATGGGAGGGGGTAGAAGGAAACATGTGATAAGTGTGTTGCTCCAGCAACATATTTTTTTGTGTCATCCACAGATGTTGATGATGAGGCTGGGCCATCGTCGGCTGTAGGGCGACCCACGCCATCCACAGAACATCATGGGGTCCAGTCAGGCCCCCTGCAGATACTGGGCATGTTGGTGGAGGAGGATATCGGCTAGAGTCCATCTAGGGAGGAGGAAGTGGTGGAGGAGTCCATTATCCTCAACCTGGATGAATCTGTGTACCTCCAGGAGGATCCCTGACCTCCCCACCACCCCCCCGACCATAACGTCATCCCCCTCCAGGGCAAGCCCCTCCAGTGTCCCTCCCTCCAGTGTCCCCCCCCTCCAGTGTCCCTCCCTCCAGTGTGGCCCACTCCCCTTCTTCTCCCTCAGTTCGTGCCCCAGCCTCTCCTCCAAGGAAGGCTCTATGTAAAACGAGGGGTGTACCCTCCAGCCTCCGTGAAGGTCTGCAGGAGGAGCAGGCCCGGCAGACCCGCCATATAGGGGACATGGTGGGAGACTTGAGGCGGGTGGCGGACAGCCTGGCATCCTCCTCCTCCTCTCTGCAGCAGGCCCTCACCCTGCATGCTGACCGGGGGATACGAGATACTGAGAGCTTGGAGGAAGTCAGTGCCAACTGTGGAGCCATGGTCACCTGCATGGTCGAGCAGCAGGGCGCCATCGCTTTGCTAACAGCGGAGGTGAGCAGGTTGGCAGGTGCGGTGGAGGCCAACACTGCTGCTGTGCGGGAGGAGGGGAGATTAACCCGGCGGCAGCAGAGGACCAATACCACCCGGCAGCTGCGGATGTTGGCCCAAACCAACAGCGTGCTCACCCGCCTGGCCAACGCCATGGAGGGCATGCAGGCACCACCTGCCAGGAGTGAGGAAGTAGGGGTTGATGCTCCTCCCCCCCTCCATCCCCACCACAGGCTCCATCCCCACCACAGGCTCAACCACGCAGACTGAGGAGCCAGAGCCGGGGCACCCTTGGCACAAGGATGTCCAAAAATAAAAATAAAAAATGATTTTCCTTTTATTTTTTGTATTTTTTACCTATCCCTTGCTGCTCATATAATGAGCTTTTTCTATTTATTTTGATTATGCTTATATTTTTTTTGGGGGGTGATATTTTTTTTTTTGCTCAGATTAGGAGCTTTTCTATATTTAGTTAATGCTCAAAGTTTTTTTTTTTTTGTTTGTTTGTAGTCCCTACACACGGTGAGGAGTGCTATTGTTGCTCTCCAGCTGACCTGTGGCCATCTGTTGCTAACTTGCCCCTGCTTTTATAAAGTGCAAATTTGCCCTGGCCAAACAGCTTGCGCGCTTTGGGAGCAAAATGCTCCTCACACGCGCAAGTTTATGAATCAGTGGCAGTTCCTCATTTGCATATTTGCTGAGGGAAAACCATGAGAGCGCAAGTTGCTCCCTGAGCAAAATTGCCCCTTAATTGCGCCGGGGCAGAGAAACTGCCTCCGTGCAAAAATGGCACATTTCAGGCTTAGCTTGCTTTCTGGGTCACCCGCAAATTTGCCTGGGAGCAAATCCGTACTTGCGCGGCGCAAATCACACTTGCTCCCGCGCAAGTCGTACCTGAATCTGAGCCAATGTATATATTTTTATTGACAAATTAGGTTGCGCACTTTTTGATGTTCTTTTTTTCACTGCTTAAGAGTCTTATTCAGGCTAATTAAATTTCAGCACCTAGTTCACGTTTTTATTTATTTTGTAACTTAATCTGTTATCACCTGGTCACTTTCTCAAACACCAGTTCATTCAGCACATTCCATTTCACTTAGAATTTTGGAGGGCACCTCTGACTTTCTCATTTTTCCACACATCTTTTGCACTACCACTAGGTGGCACCGTGGAACCATTTCACTTTCCCGTTTTTCCTTTGTACATGCTCTCTGATGAGACTGACATACTATGAGGCAGTGGCAATAAAGAGGAGGAACGAGGAGATTTAGCTAACCCGTATGTTAGTCCCGAAGAGGCTAAAACGTGCAATTTGACCAAACCTAATTGTGAGTACACCTGAATGGGGGAGCATGAGTGAGGTGATACATTGGCATATTTATTGAGTACTTAAAGCAGCAGATGGAGTAAAAAAATCACAGGTTGTGATTGGTGGATGGCAACACGGCAAAAGTTTATAGACTTCTAACTGGATTCATTATATGGACTGCACCTATATTTAATGTTTAATTTTAATTAAATTGTTTACAGAATTTTTTGTGCACAATAATTGCATGCATTTATTTATGACTGTCACTATGAACATATGTGTGTGATGATTCACAGAAAGTAATTTGTGGAATATCATATGTTTTTTTTGTATAAAGAGAATATTTAGGATTAGTAAATTATAATTTGTTTTGAGGAATATAGCATGACACATTGACTTATTTGATATATTGTGCACATCATTATGGGAATGTGAAAAGTGCTTGCAGCTTCTTTTTTAGATTTGATGAACATGGTTGCACGCAAGTGCTTATAACTGGTAAAAGAACATCTCTCCTCACCTCTCCTCATCTCCTTTCCTATTCTCATCTCCATAAACCCTCCATTTGTTCAGGCAGATATTTATGGCCAAATCAACAGGTTTATTTTCACCTATCAAACAGATATAAACAACAAAACACTTTCAATGTTTTTTTTTTAGCTGACCTAAAGGGGCGCATACACACCATCACTTTATGTGATGAAAAAAAAACGACATTTTCTGTGAAGTAAAAAATAAAGTTTTTGAAACTTCAATTTTCAAAGCCTACACACCATCGTTTTTTCACAATGCTCTAGCAAAGCGAGGTTACGTTCACCACTTTTTCCCATTAAAGCTAGCTTCATAACTAGCTTCTGGGCATGCGCAGGTTTAAAAGAGTCGTTTTAAACGTCGTTTTTTGCTACACACGGTCAATTTCTGTGAAACAAAAAACGACGTTTTGAAAAACGACACATAAAATTGAAGCATGCTTCAATTTTTTTTTGTCGTTTTTCACAAGACATAAAACGACGTTTTCCCCCACACACGGTCATTTAAATTGACGTTTTTAAAAATGTCGTTTTTTTCATCACATAAAGTGATGGTGTGTACGCGGCATTAGGGTCTACATACACTTCAAGTTCAAACTGTATTAAAGCGAAATTGAACTCTTGTACTGTAATATAATATTTATTTACCCCCTCATAATTTTCAGTATTTAATCATTTATAAGGACCTTTTAAAATGCTAGACAAACAGTTTTTGCGATCTCCTCTGTCCCTTTTGTTCTGTCATTGATAAACAAGAGAACTATACATATGCTTAAAGCAGAAACAATAGGATATATGTGTGTGTGTTATTAATTTTTTTGGCAGACACAGTAAAGTACATACTCTAAAAGAAAATGTTTTACTTTTCAGGAGTCTGATTATGGTACAGCAGGCATGAATCCAAAAGTAAGTCCATTAACAAAATGTAAAAACCTTTGGGGTTTAATCAATACAGTAAAATTATATTCGTTGTAAAGTTTTAAAGTGTATCTGACATCATTGTATTATTCAAACTTTGCAAGGACTAAGTGTATTTTGGAAAAGCTCAGAAATACTTGTTCCTTAAATAACCAATGAATTGCCATTTTTTTTTATTCCTACCAATTAACTGTTAAATAATATAATCAGATAGAATGCTAACATGTGCTTCAGATTAAGCATGTAAATAATATATTTAAAACAATTAGAGAAGTGTGATAAAAAATATGCAATAACCTTCATGCAGTGACCTTCAGACATTCATATGATATTACCTAACAGATAATTTGTTTTATTATTTTTATTTACTGTTTTCTTCTGTGTGAGGACCTTAAAGCGGTGGTTCCCCCTTAAAAACAACTTTTTTTTATTCCACTGCCCCCCCACATTCCATCACGATTAAGGCTATTATTTTTTTTTTCCTGCTGTACATACCTTAGTACAGCATCTTCACCCGTGCATCCGGGTTGCGAGTCCCGCGGGAGTGGGCGTTCCTCACATGATGTTGATTGATGTTTTGCCCAAAAACGAGCTCTCCCCCCGTCGCGTAAGCCACGTCACGACTGGCGAAAGGAGCCGAACGGCGATGCGCATGCGCAGTATAGCGCCGACTCGCCGTTCGGCTCCTTTCGCCAACCGTGACGCGGCTTACGCGACAGGGGGGAGCTCGTTTTTGAGCAAAACGTCAATCAACAGCATGTGAGGAACGCCCACTCCCGCGGGACTCGCAACCCGGATGCACGGGTGAAGATGCTGTACTAAGGTATGTACAGCAGGGAAAAAAAAATAATAGCCTTAATCGTGATGGAATGTGGGGGGGCAGTGGAATAAAAAAAAGTTGTTTTTAAGGGGGAACCACCGCTTTAATATGTAGGAGAAACAAAGTGGATCAGGAAACAGCATATTGTATGTGTTCATCATTGTGCACATGAATGGTAAAGAACTGGTTCTGATCTCAGTATGATGTTATTCAAAATAAGCTTGGATCAGCATAGAATGGTGATATGTGCCCTCTTAAATTATAGAAACACAGTTTTTGTAAAATAGTTATTTCATTTTACATTTTTTTTTTATATTGTAAGATGTCTTGATTTCTTATTTTTAATTTAACCAGTGTGTTTAACATATTTTTATAAGTGAATAAATCTAACCAGGCATTTTACTGTAACCACATTTGCAATGTTAACTATGTGTTTTATATATTTTTAGGATGTGTGGGATGGATATTTAAAAAGCTTGAAAAAAGGAGCACATCCTACAAATATTATAGCCTCTATCAAGCAAGCAATCATTAGTTTTAAATTCATTAAAAAATGCAGCAAGAATTGTGACTGGTCACTACAGGCAAACAATTCCAAATTAGTGTGCATTTACTTTTCTTCAGTAGCCCATGTCCAATACAGACAAATTAACTTAACAAGGTACAGTGACTGACTTCTGATATGGAGCATAATGTTTTCTACAGGGCATGCATATTGCAATTCCAATTCCAAGTGCTGTTTAATATGGAGGCACTAAAAAGTATTATTTTACATATAACATGTACAATAATTTAAAATATGTACAGATACCTGTGCATTTAAAGATTTCCAGTCATTTTCTTTCAGCGTGTTTTTAATTGAATAGTTTATTACTTTATCTCTTGGTAAACCCAAGGATACACAGCACAAAAAATATTCATCGGAATTAACTTTCGGTACTTTTCATGTGATTGTAATTTTTAGTGATTTTAATTGCATTGTATTACTAGAAACACAAACAAATCACACACACGAGCACTGCTGTCAAAAAGCTAAATCTGCAAATCTTAGTCATTTTTACTGTTTACTTACATTTCTAAACTTCAATAGTTTAGTTGCAAAGGACAACTTTTTACAATTATCTATACACTTTTTGTGATTAAAGGAACATATCATTTAGTAGCGTAGAACTAATTTTTTGTACCTTATGGACTTCCTCAGATATACTGCTTATAACCACTGCTTAAAATAATGAATACAATTTTAAACACTTATTCAATGGCTCATAGGCAAAGGCATCCAACAGAGGCAAAAGGAGAAATATGAGCAAATTTAAAATGTGATGCCAGGGTTTTTGCACTTGAGTTAAAAGCGATATTTAGACTGTATCTTTCCTGCAGAGACTGGAAGTGTCACCTCCAGGATGATCACACTCCAATGGCCCAGAAACAAAATCAAAGCAGCTTTTGAACATGGATTCTTGCCTTCCAAATCACCTGGCTAGTTAAAGCCCTGCTGGTTTTAATGAAGATCCTAAATGAATTGTTAATGAATGAATGCAATTAACATTTCTTGTAATTGAATACTTCAGAGTTGGGTGATAGATGATGTTTTTCAAACTTCTAAAGTAAAGGGGAGCTTGAGCACTCATTCGTTTATATATAACTTTTTTTCTTTTGGCATAGGATGTATTAATAACTAGAGATGTTCAATTAAAAACATATGTGATCCTGTTTGCAAGGTGTAAATTCACTGATCTTGCATTATTCTTATTTTTTAAATAAAAAAAGTGTTTTACACCCTTAAAAGATACCAACATTGCACACAGAGCAAAAAAGCATCTATACCTATAGCAAGAGGGTGCAAGCAGATTGGCCGCCTTGCATGCTGATACCAGCTTGTATACCCTGCATCATTAAATCTAATGAATTCCTTGCCATTCACCTTAAAATATAAGAAATAATACAAAATTATAAAAATACAGAAACCAGGGGCATGGTTTGGCATGTGGGAAGTATGGACCTCTGATCTCTGAAATCTACTACCCTCATGGATTAGAAATGGCTGTACTCTGCTACAACTGACTATGGTTAAGTCTATCTGGTCCACCCTGGCTCCCAAAGCAACCAGAGACATCAGACCAGGAGAAGGCTTCACTGTCACTGTGGCTTACCTCTCCTAAGCATGAGAATTGCTCACAGAAAAACCAGACCTTTACCTTATTTGCCTCGGATACTAAGTCCTCTGTTTTGGTTGCCATTACCTACCTTCAGGCAGTTCTTCTGCTGATGTTCACGCATCTGGATGGTGCAATCAGAACAGGGGAAAAAACTGGTTCAGACCATAGCAATGCTACAGCAAACAGCTACCCACTACACCTCTCAGGTTATAGATTACCAGCACCACTCAATTGCACGGGTAATATATATTAATTAGCTTCAATGACCCACAGATTTTTTTTTTTAATTCAAACATATCGATGACAAATCCATGTCTTTTTGCTCTGAGACCCGTGGTTTCCAGAGGACCCACCTAGAGCAGGTGTTTGCTGTCTGACCAACTACCAACTAAAATGGTGCATTTTTGACCAGACCAGGAACAGTAGATCACCTTCAATGTGGGAGATATAATAATAATTTACCCATCACCTAACAACACAGGAGATCTCTACAACCCCTCCTAGACCAGCTATGGGAAACCTACAACTTATGCACACCGGATAATTTGTTGGATTTCTGTGCTGCCTACTGTATGTGACATGCAGCCCTTGTCAGTTGTGGATGGAGTGTCTCTGCCACATATAATTTTGCACATGATTTTTTTAGTTCAAAAGGTCAAGGGCTGGCAGTGAGAGGTTTGGAGCAGGATGCAGGGGTTAAGCACTGGCCACACATTTTTCCCACCAGGGGTATACTTTGTCTTTTCCTGAGTTAATCAGTTGCTGGTGCTGAGAAAGGAGATAAGTAGGTTGTGAGGTACTGTATCTGCAGGTCCGAAGCAGACCCAGTGAGGTATTTTCACTAGCCAGGAGGCTTAGCAAATTGTTTTGCTGGACTTTTGTTTTGACTGTGTTCCATACCCTTTGAGGGGATCTCCTTGTTTGCTGTAATGCTGACCAATAAACCCCAGCAGGAAGCCCTTAAACTTACACACAGCTTTAAATACCTCTCTGCGAACTCTCTACTTCAAGATGAATAGTCTCCAGGTAAACCAGGGCACCAAGAAATTCACCACAATCTAAGTCCAAAGGGAGCAATATTACTACCCTTGACCTCAGACTTCACTGGCAACCAAAATATCTGAGGACTGCACTGGAGACACACAACCTGTATTAGATTGTTGTCTTTTCTAACAGTTAATGACACCAACTGTGAAATTTTGTAGATCTTTATGAACAGCAGCATTTTTCCTGCTGAGAGTGTTGGATTTTGTGTCATTGATGAGATCTGTTCTATTGCACATGTTACACATAGTAACTATTCCTGCTGATGGAACTATGTCTACTATCCTCCCTGATGGCTATGCAGCAATACTGGTAGCACAGTTAACAGGCTTTTGACACATGGATTCATCTTTTACATTCTCACAGCCCAATGCTTTGCAGTTGCTGTATGGTCATTATTTTGGGTGTGTGCCCATGTGGCCCATTTTTTCATCCCAGTTAGGCATATATCTTCTCATTCATGCCATTGACAAATGTGTGGGCTGTTACTACCAGGCCCTGAACTCCATTTTTTTATTTTCACCTTTATTTAAATGTTTCACAATGTTTTACTTAATCTTTTAATTTGTGTAAAATACCCCACAGACCATACATTTTCTGAAAGCATAGAACCTGTAGAATAAAATGTTGGTGAAGCTGATTCTGTACATTTCTCGATAATTTTTACCAAGAATACACTAATTATTATAGCACATTATGTAAGCGTAATTTACAAAAATCCTACAAAATCTAGAAGATAGAATTGTCCACCCTTATATAGACTAGACTTCTTTTTGTTCTCTTACAATAATCTGACTTTCAATTCTCAAAAAGGCCTCTATTCATCCATAAACCGTCTAAGAACATGCCCCCAATATCCATATCTCTCACCCTAGGAAAAAGCACTCCAGGCACTAAAAACAGAGACTAAACACCTCATTGCCTTTCCTCAGAAACAATTGTAATTCTGGTTAAACTTATCTGACTTGATTTCCCCCTAAACTGTGTTGGAATAACACAGCTTCACACTGAGGGGGGAACTGATTGCTCTGTTCTGCAGTCTTAAAAAGGCCCAAACAAAAAACAGAATTTGATTGCCAAGATATATACCCTAGTTGTTCTTCAGAAACAATCGCTTACTACAAAATACGTAACTACATTAACTCAGTTATGCAAAGATCTGCTTGAGATGAACAGTCTTTCTATGATATAAAGATCTCAAGGTATTTTAAGACCAAGACAAAGAACACTGTAAAAAGAGCAGTAAATATCTAGCAAGGGCCTTGAAGAAAATGTCATTCCTTAGTGCAATAACCAGTATATATTTATAGTATATAAAAAAACATAAAACTATCAATATTAAATTATACAGCATGTGAAATTGCCATAAGCATCTGTGCAAAAAACAATGGGCCAAATCTTCAAAAGAGATACGCAGGCGGAACTTCTGTTCAGCCTGTGTATCTCTGTGCCTAACTTTGGAAACGATCCTCAAAAGGATTTTTCCAAAGTTAGGCAGAAGATCTGACATCTGTAAGACACTTACACTGTCAGATCTTAGGATGCAGTACCGCATTCGCCGCTGGGGGCATTTCTCATTGAAATGCCACTTTGCGTATGCAAATGAGGACTTAAGCAGATCCACAAAGCTTTTAAGCATTGTGGTTTCTGCGTAAGTTCCGATTTGCTTGCGCAAAATTAGGGCTGGTTTTACAATGTGGAAAGTTAGTCCACCATGTAAAACCAGACCTTTTTTTCGATCGCCGCTTTTTTTTTTAAAATTTGAATTTTTTTTCCCCCGCGCGTATTTTTATTTTTCCCGACGCAACTTTATTGTCCCGTCGCAATCCACAAAGCCCGGCGTAAATTACGTTCACGCGCTGCCCGTCGGGAAAAATGACGTCACACGCATGCGCAGTACGTCCGGCGCGGGAGCGCGCCTAATTTAAATGGGAATCGCCCATTTAAACTAGGAACGCCTTGCGACGGACGGAGTTAAGTTGCGCTGCCGCAATTTTCCGGGTAAGTGCTTTGAGAATCGGTACTTAATTTCGGAAAATTGCGGCAGTGTAACTTAACTCCCTAAAGTTAAGTTAAGCAAGATTTTTGAGAATTTGGCCCAATATGTGCACAAATAAACCATTAGGCCTCATTTCCACTGGCGTTTTTACAGCCACGTTTCTGAGCGTTTTTTACAGCTTAAAAACGCCTGTCCATGTTATTCTATGGCTTCATTCCCACATAGGCGTTTTTGAGCTGCAAGTGGCATAGACGTTTTTGAGCTGTAAAAAAAACGCGGGACCAGGGCGTTCTGAAGCTCCAGAGTAGAGCTGTAAAAACGCCAGACGTTAAAAAACGCGCAAAAACGCTCAAAAACGCGACCGCGGCATTTTTAAAGCTGCAGCTCACAAAAAAAAAATTTTTTTTTTTTTTTTTTTTTTTTTACAAAATAAACATGGACAGGCGTTTTTAAGCTGTAAAAAAGCCTAACAACAGTGGCTGTAAAAACGCCAGTGGAAATGAAGCCTTAAAGTGATTGCAAACCCTCACCTTGTAAAACAACCTATTCAGTTTACATAGAAATGAAAGGCAGAATATTTGTGTATACATATAAAAACATTATAAATACCTTTCTTCCCCTTATTTTACAAGTGATCATATTTCCTCTATTCTCAGTTACATAGGAGCTGGAGGAGAAGAAACAGCAGTACAATGGACTTGAAAGTGAATGGCTGTGCGGGGGAGGGGTGGGGCATGAGTTCCCAGCATGGTTAAATCTCTGACCAGCTTATTGTGGTCAGTTTTTAATAGGAAAGCGAAGTGTCTGGCAGGGATTTCACACAAAGGAAGCAACACAAAGAGAACCAGATATGTTTTCATACAAGTTCATGGTACAGCAGGCACATAACAGGAATATGAAATGTTTGGTTTACATATTCTTTAAAGATACACTGGCCCGGATTCAGAAAGGAGATACGATGGCGTATCTCTGAGTCCGGCCGTCGTATCCCTAAGATCCGACAGGTGTAAGTGTCTTACACCGTCGTATCTTAGGCTGCACTTTCTGTCTGGCCGCTAGGTGGCGCTTCCGTTTGTTTACGCAAGGAATATGCAAATTATTATTTACGCCGATTCAGAAACGAACGACCACCCGGCGTTTTTTTTACGTCGTTTGCGTTCGGCTTTTTTCGGCGTATAGTTACCCCTGCTATATGAGGCGTAGCTAATGTTAAGTATGGCCGTTGTTCCCGCGCCGAGTTTTGAAATTTTTACGTCGTCTGCGTAAGTTGTTCGCAAATACGGCTTTACGTCATTTACGTTCACGTCGAATCCAATACGTCCTTGCGGCGTAATTTGGAGCAATGCACACTGGGATATTTTACGGACGGCGCATGCGCCGTTCAAAAAATATGTCAAAAACGTGGGGTCAACTGCAATTTCAATAAAACACGCCCCCTACATCCCCATTTGAATTAGGCGGCCTTACGCCGCAACACATACGTTACGCCGCCGTAACTAAGGGCGCAAGTTCTTTCTGAATACAGAACTTGCGCCCAAAGTTAGAGCGCCATAATGTATCGGAGGTACGTTACGCCAGCAGAAAGATGCGCGCATCTTTCTGAATCTGGCCCACTGTGCCTTAGAAGTCACTCCAATTATGTTATGCCACGTACACACGATCGAAAATTCTGACAAAAAAGTCAGATGTGAGCTTTTGGTCGGAAATTCCGACCATGTGTAGGCTCCGTCGGAATTTCCACCAAGAAAAATTTGAGAGCTGGTTTTCAAATTTTCCGACGGGAAAAGTTATTTTCGGAAATTCCGATCGTCTGTATTCAATTCCAATGCGCAAAATACCACGCATGCTCGGAGTCAAGTCGACGCATGCACAGAAGCATTGAACTTAATTTTTCTTGGCTCATCGTAGTGTTGTACGTCACCGCTTTCTTGACGGTTGGAATTTTGTGTGACCGTGTGTATGCAACACAAGTTTGAGCCAAAATTCAGTCGGAAAAAAATCCATGTTTTTCTTGTCGGAATTTCCGATCGTGTGTACGCGGCATAATAGTCAGCAATGTGTTAACATATACCACTAATCATCATTTAAAAGGGTCTAAGAATCTGGTGAATTGCTTGGATGAGTATGTGGAAGAATCACAGTAGGAATGGAGATCTGTTTGAAGGGAAATGTGCAGCAGTGTGGATTTTTTTGATACAGAGATTATTGGAACAGTTCTTTAAAAGTGTAATATTGCTTTTACAAGAAGAGCGATGGTACACACTGGACACTTTGTTGACTATTATATAATTGGAGTTACTATTAGGGCACAGTACACTTTTAAAGTGGAGTTCCACCCATTTTTTTATGTTTGTCTGTGCTGCATGCTCTAATCTCATAGTGTTCAGAATGGACAATTTTTATTTAATTTGTTGCTTGTAAATACCTTTATTTTGTAGTCCTTCATTACTTCCTCCTCCTTATTTGCCTAGGCTATTTGCAAGGGTTTCTGGGATAGGCATCATGTTTCCCAGTAGTCCTTGCAAACCTGACTGAAACCTATTACATTGCTTGTGCACTGAGCATGTGCGAGATATGCAAAGCTGAAATCCAGGAAGTCATACAGTCTGGCTTCATGATGCCCACGCTTAAGATGGCCACGGTCTATTTCTAGATTATAAACTATCTAAATGCTGTAACAACCTAACAAAACAGACCTTAGTTTACAGACTAACTTTACTAGAATACATTAAGCTTGTGTATTACAGGGGTATTTATATTTAAAAAGTGATATTGTGGGTGGAACTCCCCTTTAATGCTTCATTTGCACAGATTGTTGCACAGATGTTTTTGGCAATTGTGCATGCTGTATAATTTCACATTGAAAGTTTTAGTTTTTTTATGCACTGTGATAGTGGGACTCTGTGCTACCTTAAAGATTGCTGGTTTACGCCAGATTTTGGAGAGAAAGACACATTGATTGCACAGCTGTGTGTTGGGCTATTTAGTTCTGACCTGACTATGGCTCAGGGCCCCACCCAACAGACAGGAAGTCTGTTCCTGGGAGTCAGGTGGACTCCTATCCCTCTGAGAGGAGACAGAGGCTGCAGATGTCATTGGTGATTGAGCAGCAAGGCGCTGATCAGAAGTAAGCTAGGAGAGAGCTTAAACTATCGGAAACTCTGTTTGTTCTGAGGAGCAGACCTAATGCCTAGGCTAAAGGCCTGAAACAGCCGGATGGCAAGAATGAAAGCCAGGAGGCTAAAGTGTTGAGTATGATAGATACAGTAATGGTGGAACCCCCTGTGAGGGATACTGATGCATTTGTGAACTTTGAGTGCTTTTAAATAAAAGTGGGCTACCAGGCCCTTAAAAATTCAGTTCTGGACTGGTGTACTCACTAAAAAACACACCTACTGCTGGAGTCTGATCACCCCAATCTTACAGCACTTTAAATGTTTATTTACACTAAAGAACAGTGTATACTGTATTTAGTAAGGAGGAGATACATAAGTTGTACGTCTTATATTGATTTTGTTTTGCCAAATCCTTTATTGCCCTATGTCCTTGTACTGATTTCAAAGCCTAAATTCAGGATCATCTGTTATATCCTTCTTACCAAGGGATACACTTCACTGTGATACCCAAACCTGGGAAAGATAACATCTATAGCCCAAACTTATTGCTGAATGTTGATACCAAAATATTAGCTAAGATGGTAGCTAGCTGCTTTATTACTACAGCATTTTCCATGCCTAACCGGCCTTGACCAAGAGAGTTTCCCACCATGTAGAGAGGCAAGGGACAATGCCAAACAGATCCTCTCATTCCCAGATTTCTTGAGATGAAAAGTTTTTGAGGGCCTTTTTCTGTCTAAGGATATTAAAAAGAAAGATATTAAACAAAGTAGCCCGGGACTTCACACCTGCGACATTAGATTATTCTCCAAACCTTCTGTAAGAATTAAAGTAAAAGGCTTCTTTTCAGAGCCATTTACAATTACTGGTGGACTAAACCCTTCACCAGAAAAAAATATATAATTTCACTGAACTCAGGGGAATAGGGGAGGGATGCACTGTTTTTGTAGACAATATGATTTTCTAAATCACACAACAACCACTGTTCCTAATTTTCCAAAGTTTAATTAAAGATAGTAATTAATTGATATTTTCTTTGAGGGGGGCATGGCGACTGCCATCCAAAATGGCGGCATGATCTACTAGCTTCTTAGACCATACAGGGGAAATTGGCCAAATCACGCATCCCAGCAGTACATCTGCAAGTCTCCAAGGTCCCGACCATCCCCTCACCCTCACGAGGATGTCTTACCGGCGCAGAAAGGAGCTGCAGCAGAGGAAACTCTCTGGTTTCTTAACCCCAGTCTGGAAAGGTCTCCAGGAAAATGGCATTGGGAGTCGCTCACTCCTGCCTGAGGATGACAGACAGGCATGAAGGGCTCTGTGTCCTTAAAGACTGGAACATCATTCCAGAAGATCCACCTAATGCAAATTCCTCCCGCTTATCCTCTAGATCCTCTTGGGAGTGGAACAAGGGCCCGGACAAACGTAACACAAAGAAGCAACAGCTGCTGGGTAATATGGCTTGAGTTCTAACAGTGCCCTTCAGGCCGTCTACCTCTAGAAATTAAAGTGATCTCTCTTCTGCTAAGAAGCGAGTTCTTCCCCACACAGACAGCAATTGAGCTACACTGTGTTCTTTTTAAACCCTTGTCTTTTATTTCCTTTTTTCCCTTTGAATCATGTAGACATTGTTTCCAACAAGCCCATTATGGTTGCAATTTTTTTTTTTTGCCATATGAGTTCTTTCTCACTCTGATTCTCTCAAGGCACTGGGAACTTTTACGTTCCTGTTTTTTCCAACCTAACATGGCACTACAAGGATTCTCTGATCCAACGGATTTCCACAAAACTGTCATCTACTGGGAGAAGAGGCGACAGTTTTGTTGAAATGTGTCGGTTTGGAGAATCCTTGTAGCACCACTAAACTGGTTGGACAAATGACATTGTCACCAGGGTATATTTTTCATGCTTGAATTTTTTTGCCTTGCTGACGCAAAAGTTCACATATCATTGCACCTGAGAAGTTCATACAGGCTAATTGCTGTGATGTGGATGAGCTGAACAACAATGGAAGTGGGTCAGTTTCTTTGTCTTTGAATCACCTGAGTTTAATCTCTGGAGGTGTTTGGTTGTTAAAGAACCAAGGAGAGTGATATCCACACAGACAATCATGCTTCACAAGTAAGTCTGATCTCTGTAACAGGGATCCAACACATATGGTAAGAGGTGAACTTTACTTTATGAAACATCATATTTCAAGGCATTGGAGATTACTCCCAAGTGGAATCCATTAAGACATTTTGCAATACTCTTTTTAGCATAGCAGAGGATGCAGAAAGCTGTCTGAAAGAATTGCATTTACTGCATCTTTGCACGTGTACTACACAAATTATGTTTTCAGGGACCAATCTTATCTGCCATTTTGGCGCTATATTTCTCCCCCTCGGCTCAGGTATACACAGCAAGTTTAGTCTCTAAACCCTTTTTTATTTTAAATTACATAAGACAGGGGTGCCCACGTTCCCTACATATTTTCAATCTGATGATTGAACTGCTGAGGGAACAGATACATTCTCACCAGATGATAACAGGATTCCTTTTTAGGGATAGACCTCATGTCATTAATCTCTTTGGCGATGACATTATCCTGATGCTGAAAAATCCTCAAACCTCACTCCCACAAGCCCATGAACTTTTAATGAAATTTAGTAAAAAATCATATTACAAGGTCAACCAAGTCTTTAATATTGGATGGAAATATCCCCAAACCTATTATAACAAACCAGAAAGTGGTTTTACCATACACATGGGCCGAGTCGAGAATATCCTACCTAGGAATAACAATCAACCCATCCTGCACCTCCCTAGACGATGCTAACTATAAGCCACTAATAACTAAATTAGAGGCATAACTGAAGAAATTGGCGCAAGTAGAAATGACATGGGTGGGAAGGCTGGCTGCCTACAAACTGGAGATTCTTCCCCAAATCCTGTACCTATCTAGGGCCCTACATATTCCTTTAAAACAGTCATCTATGAAAACTCCTTAAGTAGAGGCTTTTTTTGGCAGGGGTAGAGGGTCATTTGCTCCCACGCATACTTGACAAAACATAGTACGGTGGGTAGTATGGGTACAATAGATCTACCTATTAGCAGAATTTTCACCACCTATTATCAACCCACACTCTAAAATTTGGCAGTACTATTTGCATCCTGGAAAAAAGTATGAAAGGCACACCCTTACATATATCCTGTTACAAGACAAGAAAAGTTAACTAAAACAAAGCCAATGCTCCAGTGAGAATCAGACCTACAGGCTTCCTTCTCTGACTACCAACAGTCCCGGGCTAATTCCTATGCACGTTCAATCATACACTGTGTGAAAAATTGGGAACTGGCCTTAAAAGTTTCACTTAGGTAGTATCTCACCCCATGTTTGACACATGTTCTTCATTATGTTGGTGTGGATGTGGCTCTTCAGGTACCATCATGCATATCTTATGGTCATGCAACAGCATTCATAGCTTCTGATGAAAAATGTTCCAAATACAATCAGAAGTAATTGGCATCTTAACCCCTGCAAAACCAGTGCTGGCCCTACTTAATTTGGGAATCAACAAAGTTCCAGTTATGTATCATGGTGTCATACCTATAACAATACATTTTTTTAAACCCACATCCTAGTTTGAATGTGTTTGCTTATTAGGCACCTCTACCAGAACAAATCCCAACAGAAATCCATAGTATGTGAAGCAGAACATCACTTAACATTTAAGAACCTACAATGTAAAAAATGGGCACCCTGACCCCTACTGGTTTTAACAGCATTCACTTTATTGAATCTGCCTACAAAACTACTGTCCAGATGGTATGGAACAATGCAGAAACTTCTCCAGATTTTCTGGGACGTTTCAGATACAGTAAATGCTGGAAAGGATGTAATAATGCACTGTAGGTTTCATCTTAAATGTATGGTGGAAATGCCATACAATTTCCCCCTACTAAACAATGTCCTCCCCACAACCCACATTTCCAAAATAGGAAAGTGCTAAGTAGTGTGGTTGATGGGTAAAAGATAAAAAAAACCCAGCAAGAAACACTAGCGCTAAAAATGGTGGACAATAATAATTCTTGAAATTAGCAGGAGGTATAAAAATCTCTAATGCCGCGTACACACGGTCGTTTTTCGGCATGAAAAAAATGACATTTTTTCATCATGAAAAAAGACTATGTTTTTCGAACTTCATCATTAAAATTTCTCTCCAAAACATGGTCATTTTGTGGGCTCGCCTACTGTCCTTGTACTCCAGAGCCTCTAAACACGTGATAGGCAGTCAAGAAATTCAATGCTAAATGTATGCCTCTTGAAAGCTTAAAGGCGCTCCTTGAATTATGGGCCTTCTATGCCACTAGGCTTCAAAAAAAATCTAATATATGTGCTATCTCATACTTTGAAAAGCAGGGTATTTTGGGATGTAAATTAAGTATGCCCATGCTGTGTTTGAGGAATATCTTATTCATTGACAGCTATGTGCTAGACGGGACCTGGATATGTGATTGGCCCTCCCGATCACGTGACTTCTGTGTCCAATCACAGCCTTCACCGTGTAAAGAGAGACACATGTCTCTGTTACAGATCTCCCCGCTGAGCTCAGTGACAGCTCTCTGTGTAAGGATAATTTTACACACAGAGCTGTCATTAGATCCCCCATAGATGTGGAGGGGACACCAAGCACCACTGTCCCTGTCCCTATACACATCTGTCACAGTACCTCCATAAAGCATCTGTACCAGTGCACAAAACATCTGTCTATCCCCATCAGATCTGTACCAGTGCACAAAACATCTGCAATAGTGTACCATTGTGACATCAACATCTGTGAGTGTCCGCTGGTGGCCAATCAACATCTGTCAGTGTACCAGTTTCCTACCAATAAATAAATAAAACATTCAAAGCACTCCCGAGTCCCGACCCGTGCTGGTGTGCAAAGGTAAATGCACACTTTGGTCCCGTACACATACATAAACAGTGATAGTACCACTCAGGTGAGTTATTGATGCAAACGTCAGAGTGAGAGAAATAATTATAGCACCAGACCTCCTGTGTAACTCTAAACTGGTAAACAATAAAAGCTTATAAAACGTCACCTGTGGAGATTTTCAAATACCAACGTTTGATGCCATTTCACAATTTTAAAGCGTGATATGTTTGGTATCTATTTACCCAGCACAACACCATATTTTATATTTGACCAAAAATGTGGGTATTATATTTTCTCTGTGTGCATTGAAATTCATTAAAATGTATTTATGCATTAGGGGCCAGATTCTCAGAGGTAATACGACGGTGTATCTCCAGATACGCCGTCATATCTCTGAGTTGTGCCGTCGTATCTATGCGCCTGATTCTTAGAATCAGTTACGCATAGATTTCCCTTAGGTTCGACAGGCGTAAGTCTCTTACGCCGTCGGATCGTAACTGCATATTTACGCTGGCCGCTAGGGGCGTGTACGCTGATTTATGCATCGAAATATGTAAATCAGCTAGATACGCGAATTCACGAACGTACGCCCGGCCGACGCAGTACAGTTACGCCATTTACATTAGGCTTTTCCCGGCGTATAGTTACCCCTGCTATATGGTGGCGTAAGTGCGGCGTACCAATGTTAAGTATGGCCGTTGTTCCCGCGTCGAGATTTGAAAATTTTACATCGTTTGCGTAACTCGTCCGTGAATGGGGCTGGAAGTAATTTACGTTCACGTCAAAACCAATGCGTCCTTGCGGCGTATTAGGAGCAATGCACACTGGGAGATTTCCACGGACGGCGCATGCGCTGTTCGTGAAAAACGTCAATCACGTCGGGTCACAGAACATTTACATAAAACACGCAAAGATACGCCGCTGTACGAGAATCTGGCCCTTAGTGTGTAAAATTGTGTTAAAAAAACTGGTGAGCAAGTAACGTGTGACATAAAAATTTGCAAAACCCCCCATTATATTCTCTAGGGCCTCCAATACAAAAATATATAATGTTTGGGGGTTCTAAGTCATTTTCTAGCAAACATACATATTTTTACTTGTAACCAAAAAGAAGGCCTGGTCTTAAAGTAGATAATGCCTGAAGGTACAACTTGGATGTGGCCAGGCTGTGAAAAAGTCTCACACATGTGGTATCGCCATACTCAAGACGAGTAGCAGAATGTGTTTTGGGTTGAAGTTGCAAGTATGCCAATGCCACGTATGAGAAATAACTTAGTTAATATTAGAATTCTGAAAAAAAAAATATCTTATTTTTCCAAAGAATTGTGGGAAAAAAATTACAACTTCAAAAACTTTTGATGCCTCTTACTAAATACCTTGGACTGTCTACTATCCAAAAAAGGAGTAACTTTGGGGGTATTTGTACTGTCCTAGCATTTTATGGCCTCAAGAAATTAGATAGGTCGTTAGTATAACAGGTGTGATCAATTTTCAATAAAAGATACCATTGCTTGTAGACGCTATAACTTTCACACAGACTAAATAATATACACTGATTTCGGTTAGTTTTAGAAAATAAATGTAGCAGTATATATTTTGCTCAAAATTTATGAAGAGAAATTACCGTATTTATCGGCGTATAACACGCACAGGCATATAACACGCACCCTAACTTTAAGAGGGAAGTTTCAGGAGAAGAACTTTCTATAGCTCCCTGCGTATAACACACAGGCACAGTTTACCCTCTATTTTCAGGGTAAAAAAGTGAGTGTTATACACCAATAAATACAGTACTTATTTGCAAAATGCTATAACAGAAACTAAGAAAAATATATATTTTTTTTAAATTTCCATTTTTTTTTCATTTGTAGCGCAAAAATAAAAAAAAACAGTGGTGATTAAATGCGACCAAAAGAAAGCTCTATTTGTGTGAAAAAATTATAAAAATTTAATTTGGGTACAGTATTGCATGACTGAGTAATTCTTATTCAAGAATTCATAAAGCAGGCCAAAACATGGCGATACACATTAGCGTACATTGTAATGCATTTTTATGGAAAGTCAAAACCGAGGACACATCAATGCATGTTGACGCACATCATGCTATGTTGATGTTTGTCATGATGAGTATTGACAAGAGTCTTAACTGCATTTTGATTTTGAGGCATTTTAATAGATTTCAATAAATTAGCATCAAGCAAAATCGCAAAAGTGAAAAGACCAGTATATGGTTTACATTTATCTAGCAGGAGTAAAGAAAACTTTTAAAGTATGTATCATTAAATTCTGCTAATAACACAATGTATAATTATTATTGGAATTTTTTCCATTATCAGACACACTAGGCAAGTATTTTTTATGGATAAGCAAAGCAAGGGATACTGACAATTTCCTTATTTTCCCAAGGTTATTACAGACTTTTCAAGCATTAACATTTAGACCCCCTACTGTATCAGTGAAGGCTTTCATTAAATTTCCGACAAATCACAAGTGCTCCTGCCAAGAAGACCGAGTGCCTGATTAATCTACCTTATGTAAGTGTAGGTTTAGTGTTGTGGAGGTATAATCTTAGAGACACTACTAAATGTGATGGCTAGTATAAAAGCTAATATAATTTACAGTAATGTCCTTAGAAGAGCAAAGTTACAATTTAGTTTATTTAAACAGGTAGTTAAGAAGGTTTACTGCCACAGAAGTAAGGGAAATAAATCAAAGTTGCATATTTATGCATTTGCTGGACAGGTACACTAAAAGAAGTGTTTATACCACACCAGTCTGCAAAAAAACACAGGGGCAGATCCTCAAAGAAATTATGCCGGCGTATCTCTTGATACACCGCGTAATTTCAAATTTTGTTTTGTATCCACAAAACAAGATACAACGGCATCTGGGTTAGATCCGACAGGCGTACGCCTTAGTATGCGGTCAGATCTTAGATGCAATTTTTCGCCGGCCGGTAGGTGGCGTTTACGCCGTATTCAGCGTTTAGTATGCAAATTAGCTATTTCCGACGATCCACGAACGTACAAGCGGCCGTCGCATTTTTTTACGTCATTTCCGTTCGGCTTTTTCAGGCGTATAGTTAAAGCTGCTATGGTGCATATGGTGCATATGGTGGCTTACTCAATGGGGGTAATCCACAAAGATCCAGCGTAACTTATTTTTTTCCATTTAAGTTACACTGCCTTAAAATTTCTACCTAAGTGCCCGATCCACAAAGCACTTACCTAGAAATTTTGGGCTGTGTAACTTAAATTCCGCCGGCGCAAGGCGTTCCTATTTTCATGGGGGCGATTCCCATTTAAATTAGGCGCGCTCCCGCGCCGGCCGTACTGCGCATGCTCGTGACGTCATTTTCCCGACGTGCATAGCGCGAAATTACGTTACGCCGAGCTTTGTGGATTGCGACGGGTCAATAAAGTTGCGTCGGAAAAAAAAAAATATACGGCGCGAAAAAAAAAATTCAAAATAAAAAAAAAATTGCATCGCTGGACAGAAAGGTCTGTTTTTACAAATTGTAAACAGTTTACACTTTGTAAAAGCAGCCTTAATTTTGCATTTGCAAACTAAAACTTACAGAGAAAAAACGAAGCTGAAAAGCTTCGTGGATCTCCGTAAGTGCTAATTTGCATACCCGAGGCGGCATTTCGACACAAAATGCCCCCAGCGGCGGATGCGGTACTGCATCCTAAGATCCGGCAGTGTAAGTCCCTTACACATGCCGGATCTTCTGCCTAACTATGGAAAACTGATTCTGTGGATCAGTTCCATAGTTAGGAACAGGGATACGACAGCGTAACAGCAGTTACGCCGGCGTATCCCTTTTGAGGATCTGGCCCAATGTACTCAATGTTAAGTATGGCCATCGTTCCCGCGGATAATTTTGAAAATTTTACGTCGTTTGCGTAAGTCGTCCGTGAATGGGGCTGGACGCCATTTACGTTCACGTCAAAACCAATGACGTCCTTGCGATGTATGTGGATCTGCCCCACAATTTCTACACTTGTTCTTTCTCTCATGCTGTTTTCTACTATGCAAGCCAAGGGCTTTAACAAGGGGAACCCCAGATCCTGCCCCCCTATGTGAATTGGTAACGGGTACATTGTACCCCTACCTATTCACAAAAAAGTTTTAAAAATATAAAACAAGAAGGAGACAGGAGTCCTTAATTAAAAAAAATGTCCTGCAATGTAGATCCATCTCACACCACCCGATGAGTGATGCTTTTCGCTTTGACAGCTGTGATATAACTGAGGGCAGGGCCACCGGGTGATCCTGCACCCCTATGATGCCACGTGGCGTTAGAGGTAGGCAGGGTCACCCGTATACGTCATCAGGTGGCCCCGTACTCAGCTGTCAAAGCAAGAAGCATCACTCTGCGGTAGCCTCCCATGGAGGCAGAGCTGTTACGTTTCTTTTTTCTTTTTTCAGCGGCATGAGATGGATCTACAACGCAGGACATTTTTATTTTTTTATTTTTTAATACAGGACTTGTCCCAAAGTGTCTCTTGTAATTTTTACTATTTTTGACACTTTTTTTGTGAATTGGTAGGGGTACAATGTACCCGTTACCAATTCACATAGGGGGTGGGATCTGGGGGTCCCCTTGTTAAAGGGGGCTTCCAGATTCTGATAAGCCGTTTGCCTGCAGACCCCCACAACCACTAGGCAAGGGGTGCGGGGTCACGTGACGGGTGGCCCCGCCTCCCCTATATAAGAAATGTCACAGCTTCAGCCGCTCATTCGCTGGGCTGTGTCCAGCGGTGAGAGGAGGTCGGCGATGCTGCACTCTGGATGGATGGATCTTCTCATCGCTGGACCGGAGATCACCCGCACCCATCGCTGGATACAGACAACGTTGGAGCAGTAAGCCGGGAACGAGTGGATTATCACCGCTGGATTTTTTTTCTTTTTCTACGGACTTTTTTCTACGATGTGTGTGTGTGCTTTTTTAACTATTTACACTTGCTTCGTGAAATGGTAGGGGTACAATGTACCCCATTACCAATTCACATAGGGGGGCCAGGATATGGGGGTCCCCTTTGTTAAAGATAAGCCCCCACCCGCAGACCCCCACAACCACCGGGCAAGGGTTGTGGGGATGAGGCCCTTGTCCCTATCAACATGGGGACATCTTCCCCATGTTGAGGGCATGTGACCTGGTATGGTTCAGGAGAGGGGGGGCGCACTCTGTCCCCCCCTCTTTTCTGCGGCCGGCCAGGTTAACGTGCTCGGATAAGGGGTCTGGTGTGAATTTTTGGGGGAACTCCATGCCATTTTTTTTTTAAATTTGGGGTGGAGTTCCCCTCAAAATCCACACCAGACCTGAAGGGTCTGAAATGGATATTTGGGGGGAATCCCACGTCATTTATTTTTTTAAATTGACGGCGGGGTTTCCCTTAATATCCATTCCAGACCTGAAGGGCCTGGTAATGGAATTTAGGGGTACCCCCACGCTATTTTTTATTGTTTTTATGAATGAATTCGCTCTGAATTGCCAGAGCCAACAATTCATTATAGCCGCAAAGCCGGTTTTAAAAGACTTATTTTCCTTTCAGAAATGACACTTTGTGCAGGGACAGTTCTATGTACGGGAAACATGCGCTATTTCACATGCTAACTTTACATCCCCCTAGGTACCAAATTTAAAGTAATATTTCACTTTTATTGTTTCACTTTTAGCATTATTAAATTCACTGTTCCCGAAAAAACGGCCGTTTTTAAAACTTTTTTTGCATTGATACATGTCCCCTGGGACAGGACCCAGGTCCCCAAACACTTTTTAGGACAATAAATTGCATATTAGCCTTTAAAAATAGCAAATGTTCGAGTCCCATAGACTTTAATAGGGTTCTAAAGTTCACACGAACATTTGGGGGCAGATCCACGTACATCAGCGCATATTTGCGTCGGGCGTAGCGTATCTAAGATACACTACGCCGCCGTAACTTACTTTTTTTTGGTATCCTCAAAGAATGTGTGCCGTAAGTTATGGCGGCGTAGTGTATCTTTGGCGGCGTAAGGGCGCGCAATTCAAATGGATGTGATGGGGGCGTGTTTTATGTAAATACGTCGTGACCCAACGTAAATGACGTTTTTTTTCAACTGCGCATGCGCCGTCCGTGGGGGTATCCCAGTGCGCATTCTCGAAATTAAACCGGAACAAGCCAATGTTTACGACGGTGACGTCATTCTATGCAAATCCCTATTCGCGAACGACTTACGCAAACGACGTAAAAAAAATCAAAATTCGACGCGGGAACGACGGCCATACTTAACATTGAGTACGCCTCATATAGCAGGGGTAACTATACGCCGGAAAAAGCCGAACGCAAACGACGTAAAAAAATGCGCCGGCCGGACGTACGTTCGTGGATCGCCGTAACTAGCTAATTTGCATACTCGACGCGGAATTCAACGGAAACGCCACCTAGCGGCCGGCGGAAAAATGCACCTACGATCCGACGGCGTACTAAGACGTACGCCAGTCGGATCGAGCCCAGATGCAGTCGTATCTTGTTTTGTAAATACAAAACAAAGATACGACGCGGGAACTTTGAAATTACGCGGCGTAATAATAGATACGCCGGCGTAATTCTTCTGTGGATCTGGCCCTTGTTGTGTTCGCAAGTTCTGGTGCGAACCGAACATTGGGGTGTTCGGCTCATCCCTAGACAGGACCAAACACAATTTTTAAAGGAGGAAATTGAGTTCAAGCACCTGTTTGTTTTGGCATGTGCTATGCAAAATTTTGATTTGTACTGTTTTTATAATATGCCTTATAATGACATTAAAATTTAGTTTCTGATACAAAGCATTGCAAAGCTTGGATAAATGAAATAAAGACATTTCTTTGTTAAATGTTGTGCATATTTTAATGCAATCCTAAAAAAAATATGAACAAAACCAAAAAGAGTTTATATATTAATGGTTTTAGAAAAAAAATAAAAGAAATAAAAAGAATATCAGAAAAATATTGAAAAGGGGAACAAGTGGGAGAGGGGTTACCTATATATGATCTGATTAGGGTTAACTAAGACTTAAAGCGGGGGTTCACCCTTAGAGGGCACTTTTTCCCCTTAGATTCCTGCTCGTTTTTACTAGGGGAATCGGCTATTTATTTTAAAATATGTGCAGTACTTACCCGTTTACGAGATGCATCCTCTCCGTCGCTTCCGGGTATGGGCTTCGGGAATGGGCGTTCCTTCTTGATTGACAGTCTTCCGAGAGGCTTCCGACGGTCGCATCCATCGCGTCACGATTTTCCGAAAGAAGCCGAACGTCGGTGCGCAGGCGCAGTATAGAGCCGCACCGACGTTCGGCTTCTTTCGGCTACGAGTGACGCGATGGATGCGACCGTCGGAAGCCTTTCGGAAGACTGTCAATCAAGAAGGAACGCCCGCTCCCGAAGACCCATACCCGGAAGCGACGGAAGAAGATGCAGCTCGAAAACGGGTAAGTACTGCTCATATTTTAATACAAATAGCCGATTCCCCTAGACCGAACGAGCAGGAAGCTAAGGGGAGATTTTTTTTTTTTTTACAAATGGGTGAACTCCCGCTTTAATAAGAGGTTAAATAAGAACAATTTTTATAAATAAATATATTTTATATACACATCTCTATATATATATATATATATATATATATATATATATATATATATATATATATATATATATATATATATATATATATATTGTGAGGGTGGGACTCTGTGCTATGGGAAAGATTGCTGGTTTACGCCATATTTTAGAGAGAAATGCACGCTGATTGCACAGCTGTGTGTTCAGCTATTTAGTTGTGACCTTACTATAGCTCAGGGCCCCACCCACAGACAGGAAGTCTGTCCTGGGAATCAGGTGAATTCCCAATCTCTCTGAGAGAAGCCAGGGGCTGTCTGGATGTCTGCAGGAGGCAGATGTCCTTAACCACTTACCCCCCGGACCATATTGCTGCCCAAAGACCAGAGTACTTTTTGCGATTCGGGACTCTGTCGCTTTAACAGACAATTGCGCGGTCGTGCGACGTGGCTCCCAAACAAAATTGGCATCCTTTTTTTCCCACAAATAGAGCTTTCTTTTGGTGGTATTTGATCACCTCTGCGGTTTTTAGTTTTTGCGCTATAAACAAAAATAGAGCGACAATTTTGAAAAAAATGAATATTTTTTACATTTTGCTGTAATAAATATCCCCCAAAAATATATAAAAAAACATTTTTTTTCCTCAGTTTAGGCCGATACGTTTTCTTCTACATATTTTTCATTAAAAAAAAATCGCAATAAGCGTTTATTGATTGGTTTGCGCAAAGGTTATAGCGTTTACAAAATAGGGGGTAGTTTTATGTCATTTTTATTATATTTTTTTTACTAGTAATGGCGGCGATCAGCGATTTTTTTTCGGTACTGCGACATTATGGCGGACACTTCGGACACTTTTGACACATTTTTGGGACCATTGGCATTTTTATAGCGATCAGTGCTATAAAAATGCATTGGATTACTATAAAAATGCCACTGGCAGTGAAGGGGTTAACACTAGGGGGCGGGGAAGGGGTTAAGTATGCCTGGGTGTGTTCTTACTGTGGGGGGGGGGGTGGCCTCACTAGGGGAAACACTGTTCCTTGGTTCATACATTGTATGAACCGAAGATCAGCATTTCCCCTGCTGACAGGACCGGGAGCTGTGTGTTTACACACACAGCTCCCGGTCCCCGCTCTGTAACGAGCGATCGCGTGTGCCCGGCGGCCCCGCGCCCCTAGTGGCGGCTGGGAGAGAGGACGTCATATTACGTGCTCTCGCCCAGCAGAGCCACCTTGTGGACGTATTTCGACGGTGCGCCGTCGGCAAGTGGTTAATGGGAGTAAGCAAGGTTTGAGCTTATCTCTAGGAAACTGTTTGTTTCTGAGGAACAGACCCATGGCCTAGGCTACAGGCCTGAAACAGCCGGATAACAAGTATGACAGCCAGGAGGCTAAACTGTTGATTTGGCAAGATACAGGAATGGTGGAACCCCCTGCGAGGGCTGCTATTGTATTTGTGAACTTTTTTATACTTTTAAATAAAAGTGGGCTACCAGGCCCTTAAAAACTCAGTTCTGGATTGGCGTACTCACTGGAAAACGCATCTATCGCTGGAGTCTAATAACCCCAATCTTACTATATATATATATATATATATATATATATATATATATATATATATATATATATATATATATATATATATATACATATATATATTATTTTTAAAGTGGTTCTAAAGGCTAAGGGTTTTTTCTTGTGATGGTCACTTTAGGAGTTTACACCTACCCCTTTGTATTTTAAAATGTTATACAGCCACAAAATGTATATGTTTTGATTATATCTATCAATGCATGTGTATTTATATACATTGTGATATTGGGGGTGTTTAGCTCTTGTGGTAGATGCATTTTCGTGCAGTAAGTCAACACCAAACAGGCATATAACGTTAAGGGCCTGGTAGCCCACGTTTATTAAAGGAGGAAAACAAAACAAAAAGTCCATTCAGGAATCCCACGCAGGGGTTTAAACGTTATTTAGAGACAACTGAAAATACCAGCCCACCTGGCTACTCTTTAACGACACTGCTGCTACAGGTACTGGTCCCTCAAACCAGCAGCTCCTCCAGACCCACGGTCCTGGATGCACACGGCTCCGAAGCCCTTCAACGCATACAGCGTCTGTCCGCACACAGCGTCTATCTTCACACAGAGACACTCAGTAGCAGCTACTGCTCCAACTCCACCTTCCTCTCCTTCTGCTCTCCCCAACCCTTCATTATATATGAGCTGTGTGCGCCTGGGCACACAGCTTGCAGGCTGTCTCTTAAACCCGGACACAGGGTTGAAGATCCCATCCCACCCATATCTCTGAAGGATCTCCAAGCCACAGAGCCCCATGAAGAGATTGAAAAATCAGAGAAAACTGCCAGAGCAGTTTTCTCCGTTTTTAAATTTAAGCTCTGCAGCTCTGCATTCAGCCGATATGCAGACACTGTGTCCACTTCAATATCATTTTCATTGGGACAGA
The DNA here is from genome assembly GCF_905171775.1 of Rana temporaria. NCBI lineage: Eukaryota > Metazoa > Chordata > Amphibia > Anura > Ranidae > Rana > Rana temporaria. The sequence goes on from NC_053489.1 coordinate 554,048,890, forward strand.
GCCTCGCTCGGCCACAATATATATATATATATATATATATATATATATATATATATATATATAGATTGTAAAGGGTTAGCTCGGTAGCGGGGTGTGTGACCCCCTGGATGGGTTCACTACACACTGAATTTATACAGAAAGGCAGTTGAAGACGGTTGAAAACAAAGATTTTGGTTTATTCTTCCATCTTGCTGGAAACAAGTGCAAGCATCCAAACAGCATAAACAAAATCAAACATAAAATAAACCATGGCCACTTGGGGCGTCTACCTTCACCACACAGGAACCTATCTATAGAGCCTAGTGCTGGGCAGACACTGCTGGTCCTACAGCAAAAAACAATAGTCTCTTTTTGATTTTTATCACACAGAAAAATCAACAGCACCTCACCTCTTCAGAAGTATTTCTGCTACTGCTCTCCTTCACTCAGAAAGCCTCAGGATGCAGCAATCAGTAGTAATGCCTCATTAAGGACAGCTGAAGTTTTCCAACGCCCTTAAACCTTTCTGGCTACTTCTGCAGCCGACACCCGATAATAATTGGTGTATTGTCTAAACAAGGCAGAAATGTATCTCCCATCTGTGACAACATCCACAGATTTACCTGACTTCCTGTCACATACCCCCCCTCTTGTTTTAACCCTAGGGTTGGGACACAGTTTGCCAAGCAGGCATGCACTCGGGACAACCTATCTGCATTCCCAATTTTAGCACCGGGGCGATGCGTTACCACAAAACTAAATTCCTGGAGGGCCAGGAACCACCTATTTATTCTCCTATTGGTCTCTTTGTTTTGTGCCATCCACTTCAATGGGGCATGATCCGTCACCAGTTCAAACTGTCTACCCACGAGGTAGAACCAGAGAGAATCCAAAGCCCATTTTACCGCCAAACATTCTTTCTCAATGGTGGCATAATTCTCCTCATGGGCCTTCAAATTTCTGCTAAGGTACATAACAGGGTGTTCCTCCCCCTTGATAATCTGGGACAGTACAGCTCCTAACCCCACATTTGACGCATCTGTCTGAACCACAAAGTCCCATGAAAAATCAGGCGAATTTAAAACTGTCTGACTACATAAAGCCTGTTTTAAAGCCTGAAAAGCTGTTTCTGCTTCGGAAGTCCATTTGGTCATGACAGACTCCTTACCTTTGGTCAAATTGGTCAGGGAAGTAGCCTGTGAGGCAAAATGGGGGATAAAGCGGCGATAATACTCCGCGATCCCCAAAAATGCACGAACCTGTTTCTTGTTGGTGGGACGTGGCCAATCCTGAATAGCCTCAACTTTGTTTATTTGGGGCTTGATTAGACCTCTTCCAATGGTATACCCCAGATACTTTGCCTCTTCTAGCCCAAGGGTACGTTTGTTTGGATTGGCTGTAAACCCGGCTTTCCAGATGGAATCCAACACAGCCTGAACTTTTGGCAAGTGTGATTCCCAATCCTCACTGTGGATGACAACGTCATCGAGGTATGCAGCAGCATAGGCTTGATGAGGCTGAAGGGTCTTATCCATGGTGCGTTGGAATGTGGCCGGAGCATTTTGTAACCCAACAGGCATCCTCCGATATTGGAAAGATCCGTCTGGAGTTACAAATGCTGTTTTTTCCCTGGCCTACTCCGAGAGAGGAATTTGCCAATAACCCTTGGTCAGGTCTAACATTGTCATGTACCGGGCAGTGCCTAGGCGATCAATCAGTTCATGGGGCATAGGATAGGTGTCAAACTTAGTGATTTGATTCAGGTGGCGAAAGTCATTACAAAACCGCCAACTTCCATCTGGTTTGGGCACTAAGACAATGGGACTGGACCAATCACTATTTGACTCTTCTATCACCCCCAGCTGAAGCATTTTTTTTACTTCCTGGTGAATTGCCTCTCACCGGGCTTCTGGAATTCTATAAGGCTTCAACTTGACCTTATCCCCTGGTGTGGTGATAATGTCATGTTCAACTACGGAGACCCAACCTGGCAGGTCTGAAAACTTCTCCTTATTACGGAGCACAAATTCTTTAACCTCCTGTTGCTGAATTTTGGATAGAGTCTCCGCTATCCCAACTTCAGGGACAGCCAGGTTAAATGGAGCAGAAAATCGGGTAGTCTTAGCGACCAAGAACTCTCTATCCTTCCATGGTTTCAGCAAGTTCACGTGATAGAGCTGCTCAGGTTTTCGTCTTCCCGGTTGGCTAATTTTATAATTCACCACCCCCATTTTCTCCAACAATTTGTAGAGACCCTGCCATTTGGCTAGGAATTTACTTTCGACCGTGGGGACCAGCACCAACACCCTATCACCAGGTGCAAAGGAACGGACCTGGGCCCCACGATTGTAAATCCTTTGTTGAGCCAATTGGGCTTGGGCTAAATGTTCCTTCACAATCGGCATCACTTGGGCAATTCTATCTTGCATTTGGGCCACATGTTCAATCACACTTCGATGAGGGGAACTCTCACTCTCCCATGTTTCCCTGGCAATGTCCAGTAGGCCCCGGGGGTGCCTCCTATACAGTAGCTCAAACGGAGAGAACCCTGTGGACGATTGGGGAACCTCTCTTATGGTAAACATCAGATAAGGGAGCAGATAATCCCAATTCTTTCCGTCTTTATCCACCACCTTCCTCAACATTTGTTTTAAGGTTTTATTAAACCTTTCCACTAACCCGTCTGTTTGAGGGTGATATACTGGTGTACGTAATTGGGTCATTTTCAGGAGTTTACAAAGTTCTTTGGTCACCCTAGACATAAAAGGGGTGCCCTGGTCAGTTAGGACTTCCTTTGGAAGACCCACACGGCTGAAAACCTGAAATAACTCCTTGGCAATGGTTTTAGCAGAGGTTTCGGAGAGGAATCACTTCTGGGTAACGGGTGGCATAGTCCATTATTACCAAGATGTACTGGTGCCCACTAGTGGACTTCAGTAAGGGGACAACCAAGTCCATGGCGATCCTCTCAAAAGGGACCTCGATAATGGGCAGGGGTACCAACGGACTGCGGAAATGTGGCATGGGTGCAGTATTCTGACACACTGGACAGGAAGAACAGTACAATTCCACTTCCTTAGTGATCCCAGGCCAATAAAACCTCTGGGTGATCCTCTCCCGGGTTTTTTCTGCTCCCAAATGTCCCCCAAAAAATGTGCCCATGGGCCAGTTTCAAAACCATCTTGCGGTACGGTTTAGGCACTACCAGTTGCTCAATGGTGTCCTCTATCCTCTTTGATACTCAATATAACAGGCCCCTTTTCAATAATGAAGTAAGGGAGGGCAACCCTCTCATCAGGGTTAACTAACTCCCCATTTATCTTTACTACATTCTCCCGGGCTCTTAGCAATGTGGGGTCCCTCAATTGCTCAGTGACAACATTTTCTCTGTGCACCTCGAGGTCATCGAACCCTATCGGCCACTGTTCCTCTTCTGAGGTAGCAGGCTCCTCCCTAGGGACTGGTGTTTCCCCTGCTAAGACTGAGAATAGAAACGCAGGAGAATCCTCACAGTTAGAGGTTTCTGGAATAGATGGTTCAGACTCAGAAGAACCACCTACTGGGGAATCTGGGCAGTCCCAGAGTTCCCAGAATTTTCTGAAATCCCTTCCCACAATGGCGCCATGTGGCAGTTTGGGAACTAAACCCACTTGGTGACACAAGTTACCGAGGGAGGTTTCAAAGGAAACCGTAGTCACCGGATATTCTCGAGTGTCCCCATGTACACAAACTACAGCCATTTTCCTCGGATGTAAGGTTTTTCCCACCACTAGATCACTTTTCACTAAGGTGACCAGGCTACCTGAATCCAACAATACCACAATATCTTTACCATCTAAGCACATTCTATATAAAGGTTTCTCATTTCCCTTTTCTGCAGTGCATGTGGTTGCAAAAAGGGACTGTCATCTCTCTGTCAGAAAGTCACACTGCATGGGTTCATCACCGCTGGGCAAACCGCTGCTACATGTCTCTCTTCCCAGCAACGGTAACAAATCAACTTTCTGGTCCTCTCCTGTGGGATGGGTCTTCCAGGCCGCTCTCGCTAATTATTAGCAGTAGTCCCGATAAATCCTCTAGTTGCTCCTTGGTCCCTCTCTCCACCCCCATCCCTTGATGCAGTCTTACCTATAGGTGGGGAGGGTCTGGTCTAGGAGTGGAAAGTCTGTGCGTCTCTGGTGGAAGAGGACAAATTCTCTGTTGTTAGGTACCTTTTGACCAGGTCTACAAGTTTGTCTGTGGTTTCCGGACCACCCTGGTTCACCCATTTCTGCAGGGTGTTAAGAAGAGACCTAAGAAATTTGTCCATGACTACTCGCTCCAAAAGTTTTGGTCCGGACAGAGTTTCTGGCTGCAGCCATTTCTTAGCCAAATGGATGAGGTCATACATCTGCAACCGAGGTGGCTTCTTCAGCTGATAACTCCAATTGTGGACCCGCTGAGCATGGACATCCAGGGTTACACCAAAACGTGCCAATATTTCCTCTTTTAACCGATCATAGTTTTTTGCATCTGCAAGCTCCAAATCAAAATATGCCTTTTGGGCTACTCCAGATAATATGGGGGGCACTAGTCCAGCCCACTGTTCTTTAGGTCAACTCTCTCTTTCCGCTGCTCTCTCAAACGTGGTCAGAAACATCTCAGGGTCCTCATCTGCAGTCATCTTTGGCAATAAGTGTCTTACCCGAAAAGTCGGTATGTTACTGGCCTGACTCCCAGCCTCGGTCTGCTGTCTCTGAAGCTGTTTCACGATGACCTCCATTTGCTGCTGGTGTCTCTGTTCCAAGCCTGCAATGCTCTCTCGGTGAGCTCATCCTCCTGGCACAAGTACACCTCCAGAGGCACAGGCTCCAGCCAAGTGGAGAAGGAAGGCTGCAGAGAAGGTTGCAGAGTAGGCTGCAGAGAAAGCAGCAAGGAAGGCTGCAGGCAAGGCTACCAGGAAGACCAGAAAGTGATGGCCTTGCTTCAAGGTGGTCTGACAAAAGGCAGCCTGCTGTAGTACCACAGACTTGGGACATATATCTGACCTGCTGCTGTTCCTGACCTCTGGGAGTCCAGGACCAGATTGGGCTCCCTCCTGTATGTGCTTCTCAATGTCCCAATTTTAGTGTCCACACAGAGTTGCACAAATGGCAGCAGGTTCTTCAGTGCTGCCTTCTATTTATTTTATTTCTATTCTTTACCAGAATAAATGGTCATTTTGTTTTACAGTTCATACTTGCCTATGTGTTTTTAATTAACCCAAAAATGTAGCTTGTGAGTAGGCAGGTTAACTTACAAAATACAAAAGGTATAATTATAAAGGGACAGATCAGATAACACCAAACAATAATGTTAAAATTGTGGTAACTTGACACAACAAAATGAAAAAATAAATCATGGAGATGACTAGAAATTAAATAATAATTAAAAATGAAGATCTGTATTAAAATATATATATATATATATATATATATATATATATATATATATATATATATATATATATATATATATATATATATATATATATATATCTCTTGCTATATAAATTATTCAAAAATATTCATGAGATCAGCATGAAAAATGTTATAAAAAGTTAGTCAGAACTCTGTGTGAATATCAGCAGCAGAAGAAGTTCATTATTGTTCATTATTGTACCATTCTAAAGATGATTTAAATGCGCAGAATTTAAACGTCTCATACTTTATTCTGAGAATGCGCGCGTTTCTAAGCATACACAGGAACGTGTTTCTCGTCGTAGACCAGTCTGACAAGAAACACAACAAGGAAATTGAGACTCCCAACGAGGAAAACGGTTGTGTGTACGAGGCTTTAGATATAGATTTGCAACTATATTTCTAATAGTCATTCATTGTAAACACCATCACTGTGTGGGGGATGCCCGATGTGGAATGTTATAATGATCATTTGACTGCATCCTTATTATACATTTAAAACCAAATAATCAATGATATCTTTTTACTATGTTCACTAGAAAAGTCTATATTTCTAATATTACAACCACTGTGGTTGTTTAAATATATACAGTTATTGGTTATCTCCAACCACAATTTACACTGAGCTACAATAAATAGGCCACAGATAGAGATCACTCTTTAACTTCTATAGGCTGTTTTATCAGCAAGGATCACATCAAAAATATTCGCCATATGTTTTCAATATAAACTAGAACAAAATGTCCACTGCATGATCCCCCTGATAAAGTCACATTCCATAACGTAAAGCATAGGGCATCCCGGACGGAAGTGACACATAGCAGAGCGTTTTTCCTGTATTTAAAATAAGAGATACTATTTTTTAATAAAAGTATTGCTTTTAATTACTACACCATGGGAGATTACTTTCTTTTACCCAAATATCTGGATAGAGCATGGGAGATGGAATTTTAAAGGGACCAACACCAAGGAGTACCTCAATACATTTAAGAAACCTGGAACCAGGCTAGGATTGCTGGAACATCATCCCAAGCACTGTAATCATAAGGCTCATTTATTTACCTCTTAAGGTAAGAGTTTTGGGAGCATAGACGTGTGACAAGGAGATGAAAGCACACCAATTTGTTCATATATATGCAGACAAGAAGCACTTTGTTTAAAAGCTAGTGATTATAGTATATAGTTTATTTTTCTGCGCTCACCCAACCAACAATGCAGTCAATACCATAAAAATGTTATGTGAAAAAAGGTGAAAAATAATATAAAAATATGGGTATGCTGCTATCTCCAAGAATTAAATACTCAATTCATAAATCTATATATATACTGAAAGAGCAGAGTGACTGGAAAGCTGGAGATCCATTTTGCTGTCCTTGATGGGAGAGATCAGCTATTCCTCTTTGGAGTGGACCGGGTGGAACATCACAGCTGATTATTGCTGATACCAGGCGAGTTTGACCCCTATTTGGGGTTCATCAAGTTCAGTAAGAGGCCATCTGGCTTTTTTAGCTCACTTCTTCGTCCAGCTTTTAACCACTTCAGCCCCAGAGGATTTGGCTGCCCAATGACCGGGCCATTTTTTGTGCAGTCATGCGACGTTGCACCTTGCACATTCGCAATAAGCGTATATATTGATTGGTTTGTGCATAAGTTATAGCATCTACAAAATAGTGGATCAAATTATTTAATTTGTATTATTTTTATCGTGACTGTGACATTATGGTGGGCACATCGGACACTTTTGACGCTATTTTGGGACCATTGTCATTTATACAGCTATAAAAATGCACTGATTACTGTGTAAATGACACTGGCAGTGAATGGGGTTAACCACTAGGGGGCGAGGAAGGGGTTAAGTGTGTCCTAGGGAGTGATTCTAACTGTGTGGGGGCTGGGCTTACTGTGACACGACACTGATCGCAGCTCCTGATGACAGGGAGCAGACGATCAGTGTCCTGTCACTAGGCAGAACAGGGAGATACCTTGTTTACACATGCATTCCCACGTTCTGCCTCTCTGTGACACGATCGCGGGTCGCCGGCGAACATCGAGTCCGTGGGTCCCGCGGGCATGGTCACGGAGAGCGCAGTGGCACACGCAGCTCTTTTTCAAGTATAGCACAGTAATCTTTGTTTTCATGTCATTTATAAAAAAAAAATCTTCTACAATCCACAGTTTGATTATTATTTTTGCATTTGGGTAGCGCAGAGGTTCATTCTTATCAAGTTCACTATGCTGTAAAGCTAAAGTCTAGGATAAACAAGTGTTGTCAAAATACAGAAGCCGTATGTAAGCTTTAATCATGTGTCCTTTGTGTGTTTTCTTGAGATCTGTGCAATAATGAAGCGTAAAACAATGCCTGAAGTTTGCCTCTGTGCAAAAGCAGTTACTGCTGATCTGCCTCCATGTGCAGGGTGACTGGTGACCTTGTATCTGGCCCTGTCATTTTCTACAGGCTAGCTGTAGCAGGTGGACCCATTGGATCTCTCCCACAGATTTGCACAGGTTATGTGGAGCTCAATGATAATGTCACTGCCACTTTTACAAGGTAATATCTGAGTCTTAAAATGCATTTGGAACCCTCATTGTGCATGGGTTATAATTCACAGTAAATGATTACCCCCACAGTAAATATCAGGTGAATGTCATATTCCTTACCTTTTTAAAAAGGTACACCATTACAAAACAAAACAGAAATACTGTGTATATATATATATATATATCTATATAGATATATGCTTCAGGCCGTGTGCCATTACAGACGGCTCCTGCGTGCATCTCGGCTATGGCCAATCACAGTGCCAGAGCCACGATACCTGGAAGTAAGCCTCGGGAGAGATGTCAGCGGCGGGAGGGGGAGAAGAGGACCGATGCAGGTTTTTTTTTTTCCTTTCTTTTTTTTGTATTTGGGTTTACAACCACTTTAATTGTCCACTATTTACATGCATATTACATCTATATACTTTTTGATTTCAAATCTGTTATTAAGTTAAAATATTTTAACAATTTTAAAATATACTATTCTCTAAGGCCCCGTACACACGACCGAATATGTCTGCTGAAACTGGTCCACGGACCAGTTTCAGCAGACATGTTCGGTCGTGTGTAGGCCCGAGCGGACAGGATTCCAGCGTACATTTGCCCGCCGGGCCTTTTTCCAGCGGGAAAATATTTCCAAACATGTTTAGAAACAGCCCGCTGGAATCCTGTCCGCTCGGACATGTTCGGTCATCTGTACAGACCTACCGTACATGTCCGAGCGCCCGCCATCCCTCGCATGCGTCGAATGACTTCGACGCATGCGTGGAAGCATTGAACTGGCAGGGCCGCCCACGTCGCCACGTCATTGTCGCGGCGACGGCGCGGCCATGCCCCGCGTACTGTTTACGCGCGGATTTCTGTATGATGGTGAGTACAGCCATCATACAGAAATCCCCGGGCAGACTTGTACGGTGAAAACGGTCCGGCGGACCGGTTTCATCGTACATGTTTGCTCGTCTGTACGAGCCATAAAACATAGTATTATTTAAACATTTTTAATCAAAACACATAACATTATATAACATTAGACAGTGTGCCAAGTAATTCATCAGATGGTCTCTTAGCAAAGTGCCAAGCAACAACAGCATGCAGAGTTTTCAGGAGATGATAAAAGATACTTTAATGTTTTATTGCAAGAACTAATATAAATATTACAGGGAAGAACAGACTATTACACATATTTTATTGCAATGAAATATATACAGGAATATTGTGTCAACTTTATTATAGAACATAATTTAACAAGAAAAAAGGAAAACAAAATATAAAAGGGCAAAACACTACAAGTCGGTAAATGAAATATTTACATGTGGTATTTGCACACTTACTGAAAATAAATGTCAGGGTTGTGTGGATAAAATAAACTGGTCAGTAAGCACATCTTTTATAGATATGGAAAATTATTACATACAAGACAGTGCACAAATAATACAATTTATTTGGATAGTTTCCAATTAAAGTGGATATGAACTCCAATTTGTGAAGATTATGTAGGAAACATCTAGAAAGGTCCAATTGTGTGCACCCTGAAAACCATACATTTTGTCTGAAATTCCTTATCAATAATAATTGTACTCTTCCTATGACTAGTTGTATATTTGCAGAATGAGATCATCCAAGGGACTGTTGCCTCTTGCTGCTAGTGTTATGAGATTTAGAGTGAATTTAGTGTTACTACAGCTGTTCTGTTCACTGTTCTCCATGCTGGAGGAAAAAGCTGTACCTGTAATACAAGCATCTCCTTGCTTCTGCTTTATTTATTCTGTGGATCTGCACATCTCTTTCTGCTTCTTGAATATTTCCCTACCAATCATCAGATCATTAGTAATCAGGGCAGCGTCTCTGACCTCAGGAAGGAAAGGCCTTTCTCTACTGTTTACAATATCTTGTTCTCTATCCATGTAGCCAGTTCAAACCACAGCTTTCTGCTTTTTGGTGCCTTTCTGATGCCTGATAAAGTCAAGTTCTCACTTTTAAATGTAAGGAGTATCCACATATGTTGTGACAATGTTAACAAACTCACAGATGCAACTGCAGCCTTGAATTTGATTACATTTTGTTCAGTCAGTAGAATGCCTATTCTTAAAAGTAATTTATACCAACCCCCTTGGAAGCCCCCTGCCCCCCAAATGTGCAGATCCAAGTGTTCACTATAGTCTGTTGTTATCCTGTTTTGGATACTAGGAACAGGCTGTAGCAGACAGTTAGGTCTGTATTGCCCCCAATATCGTTCTCATAGAACAATAACCCCTTCACCGATCGTACACAAATATGCAGCCTCACTGGACTGGGATTTTTTTCGTGTAACCGCATATTTGTGTATCGGCACGCTCCCAGCACAGAGATTGTGATCCGATTCCGGGTAACCTGATTGCTGTGATAGCCTCTGATAAGCCACTGTAAAGCCCACCTCCAGGTCTTCTGTCTCTGTGAATACGGTTAATGAGCATTTTGAAAGACGAGCAAATAAAAAAAAAAAATCTGACTTGGTTTGCGAGTGTTGTCTCGCAAAACGAGCAGTATTCAAGCTAATGGGGTGTGCAGTACCTCATTTGGCCTGAGGTGCAGGGGCCCAGGAACCGAGGAGAGCCAAGCAGAGTCGATCGGAGCTGTTCGGAAATACTCCGTTCCCAGGTGTGTCCGTGCCTTTCCGAGGACAGCTGACAGCTGTCCCCAATCATTTCCAAGGCTATTTGGCCATTGCATGCCAATGCGGAACAAATAATTTACGCTTCCATTGACTTCTATGGGGAAACTCGCTTTGATATGTGAGTGCTTTGGATCACGAGAATTATCCTGGAATGGATTATGCTCGTAATCCAAGGTTCCACTGTACATTGTATCTTTCTCTGTCCTTGCAGAGAAAAAAAATGTGTGTATAGAAAATAATAATAATAATTGCTCATTTATAAAAAATATAATAACCTAATAGACAACAATGTTTATAATAATTAGCAGACCATCTTAAGAATGCATTAAAAATGCCTAAATTGGAATAACCAGCTTAGTAAAAGCCACTATTCAGCGATAAAAATGAATTATCCATGAAATTTTATTGATTATGGTGTAAGCAAAGTAACTGCTTTTTTGCATTTTATTCTTTTCATTGTATTGTACTAATATGAATGGTATTATTCTTATGACCTTTGTTATGCTTTATGAAAACATAATAAAATATTCAAACAGAAAAAGCTAACAAAAAAATTATGAAATTTTAAATATAAGAATTTGCAAACACTCCAACTGTGAACTAGCGAAATTGCTAGACACAAGAATAGTCAGTTATTGTATGGTAGCGGGAAGACAAAAAGTTACCAATATACTCCTTAAACAATCCTTAATCGCGACAGACACAAACATCTGGCACTTAATGCAGTCTTTACCAATATGCTTGCAGCTGATATGGCAAATTACATTTTTGCTGCTAGCTTTCATTAAATTACCAGCACCAATTTGCAGTCTCTTATCAAACCCCATTGAGTGGCTTTTTTTTTTTTAATAGCTGAATCGGTGAATAGTGATTTCCATAAACCACAAAATTTACTTTTACTTTTATTAGCATCATCTTTGGTAGCTGTTCAGGTATTGCAATATTTTTTGTTTGCTGTATTTGTGTCCAAAAATAAACATATAGGGCCGGATTCAGGAACGACTTACGCCGACGTATCTTCTTATACGCCGCGTACGTTCTTAAAACCAGATACGCCTGAATTCTGGCTCCATCCGACCGACGTAAGTCTCCTACGCCGTTGTATCTTGGGTGCATATTTACGCTGGCCGCTAGGGGCGCTTCCGTTGATTTACGCCTCGAATATGTAAATGACCTAGATACGCCGATTCACAAACGTACTTGCGCCCGTCGCAGTAAGCTACGCCGTTTACGTAAGGCGTACGTCCGTCGTAAAGTTATCACACCTAAAGCAGGGGTAAGTCATGTTAAGGTATGGGCACGGGAACAGCGTCGTATTTTACGTTGTTTACGTAAGTCGTACGTGAATGGGGCTGGGCGTAGGTTACATTCACATCGTACGCATTGAGCCGTCGTATCTTAGGGAGGATATGCGACGTGATTCTGAGCACGCGCGCGCATTCGCCGTTCGTACAGCCATGCATTTACATGGGGTCACGATTCATTTTAATACAACACGCCCACTACCTGCCTACTTTGAATTAGGCGGGCTTACGCCGGCCTATTTACGTTACGCTGGCATAAATATGGGAGCAAGTGCTTTGTGAATACTCAGCTTGCCTCTCAATGTTACATTGGCGTAGCGCATATGAGATGCGCTACGCCGGCACAAAGATATGCAAATGTACCTGAATCTGGCCCATAGTATTTGCACTACTATTCTTATGCCAAAACTCATATATGAAGCATTTGCTAATCTTCCTGTAGAATATTTTTAAAGTATTCCTATCCACTTAACGACCGCCGCATGTAAATATACGTCGGCAGAATAGCACGTACAGGCAGATGGACGTGCCTATACGTCCCTGCCTAGACGTGGGTCGGGGGTCCGATCGGGACGTCCCCTGTACATGCGGCGGTCGGTAATCATCTGGGAGCGATCCAGGATGAGGGGGCGGCTATTCATTTCTAACCAACCGCCCCCCCCCCCCCGCGCAATCACTCACTGTGGGGGCTGCATCGAATGTGTCATAGGGAGACAGCCACACCCCCCTACAGTTGTAAACACACACTAGGTGAAACATAACCCCTTCAGCGCCCCCTGTGGTTAACTCCCAAACTGCAACTGTCATTTTCACAATAAACAATGCAATTTAAATGCATTTTTTGCTGTACAAATGCCAATGGTCCCAAAAATGTGTCAAAATTGTCCGAAGTGTCCGTCATAATGTCGCAGTCACGAAAAAAATTGCTGATCGCCGCCATTAGTAGTAAAAATTTTTTTTAATAAAAATGCAATAAAACTATCCCCTATTTTGTAAACGCTATAAATTTTGCGCAAACCGATTGCGATTTTTTTTTACCAAAATTAGGTAGAAGAATACATATCGGCCTAAACTGAGGAAAAAAATAATTTTTTTATATATTTTTGGGGGATATTTATTATAGAAAAAAGTAAAAAATATAGATTTTTTTTCAAAACTGTCGCTCTATTTTTGTTTATAGCGCAAAAAATAAAAACCGCAGAGGTGATCAAATACCCCCAAAAGAAAGCTCTATTTGTGGGAAAAAAAGGACGTCAATTTTGTTTGGGAGCCACGTCGCACGACCTCGCAATTGTCTGTTTAAGCGACGCAGTGCCGAATCGCAAAACCTGGCCTGGTCCTTTAGCTGCATTTTGGTCTGGGGCTTAAGTGGTTAAAGAGATAGTGTCAAATATAAATCATCATTGAATTATTAAAGGGGTTGTAAAGGTTTGTTTTTTATTTTCTAAATAGGTTCCTTTAAGCTAGAGCATTGTTGGTTCACTTACCTTTTCCTTCGATTTCCCTTCTAAATGTTTTTTTTCTTTGTCTGAATTTCTCACTTCCTGTACAGCTTACTGAGGAGGAACAGCAAGTAAGAAATTCAGACAAAGAAAACAAAGAAAACAAACATTTAGAAGGGAAATCAAAGGAAAAGGTAAGTAAACAAGCAATGCACTAGCTTAAAGGAACCTATTTAGAAAATAAAAAAGGAACCTTTACAACACCTTTAATTTCTCAACTGCCCATTCCTGACTGGGCATGACAGCAAGTGTCACGGATATTTCTTAAAACACATTGCGGCCACTGTTTGCTTTTGTAAAGGGTTAACAGCAGAATTAACCTGCCTCAGTGGTGTCACTGGTGGTGACAGCTAGATTGTTGTCTCATGAGTTGGAAAGTCTCTGCTCAGGGTGAGGCTGAGGATATAATATTGTCACAATGTGTTCAATATATATTTTTTTATTTAAACCACTTAAAATGTTTTGCAAAAGAATTCTGTTGTAATCTAGCTTTCAGTTTGGTGAAGGAGCAAGCATTTTAAAGTGAAGTTTGTAAATGCTAATAGAAACAGGTGGTATTTTAAACTGGAAAGCAAGCACTGCTGAGCTCATTTATATTAGGTAATTACACTTCTCATTACCTCTCTCTGTCTATGCCAGATTGGTTGTTACTCCATAGGGAGCATATGTAAGAATTGTCTTTTCAAAATTACTTAATATTTGTTTGTTAGGAATCGTCAGGCCATAAAAGCTGACTTTTAGCAAAGAATATTTTTTTTTTTATCTCGGCTGCAATGAAGAAATCCCAAGTCTTTTTCTAGTGTTATGCCTTGTACAAACGATCGGTCCTTCTGATGAAAACGGACCGATGGATTTTTTCATCAGATATCCGATGTAGCTGACTTTCATTAGTCTTGCCAACACACCATTGGTTAAATATCGATCGTGTCCAACGCGGTGACCCAAAACACGATGTGCTGAGAAAAATTAAGTTCAATGCTTCCGAGCATGCGTCGACTTGATTCTGAGCATGCGTGGATTTTTGACCGATGGATTTCCCCACAGACGATCGTTTTTTTCTGTCGGTTTTTTAACCATAAGAAAAATTTAAAACAGGTTCTATTTTTTTCACCGATGGGAAAAAAAATGATGGCCCACACACGATCGGTTTGTCCGATGAAAACGGTCCGTTTTTATCAGACAAACCGATCGTGTGTACAGGGCATCACACTCTGGCGAAAACTCACTCAGAAACAGTTCTTGATATATGTCAGAACTGAATAACAAAAGTAAGACAATACATACATCTGCATATTCTTAAATTGATTTGTGAACTGAGCATAGTTACAGACTGTATGCCTTTAACAAATTGCAGACATTTTTAAATGGTCAGTTTAAAATCTTGCCACAATCATATACACTCACTGGCCACTTTATTAGGTACACCTTACTAGTACTGGGTTGGACCCCCTTTTGCCTCCAGAACTGCCTTAAAGGGGTTGTAAAGTCTAACAGTTTTTTTTTTTTACCTTAATGCATTCCTTGCATTAAAGTGATTGTAAAGGCTATTTTTTTAAAAAAAATAACAATAATGCTATACTTACCTCCTCTGTTCAGTTGGTTTTACACAGAGCAGCCTGGATCCTCCTCTTCTTGGGTCTCTATTTGCTTCTCCTAGTCCTTCCCTCCTTTGAGTGCCCCTCAGCCGGCAGCTTGCTACAGGGGTCACCCAAGCTGAGTCAAAGCTCCATGTATCCATTCAGACATGGAGCCCGACCTGGCCCCGCCCCCTCTCTTTTCTGATTGGCTGACTCACTTTGATTGACAGCCGTGGGAGCCAATAGCGCCTCTGCTCTGTTGCAGCCAATCAGGAGGAGGGTACTGGATGGCTTAGGGGATTGTGGAAATCGCTGGAGAAAGAAGCAGCTCAGGTAGGTAATTGGGGGTGCTAGGGAGAGTGCTACACACAGAAGTCTTTTTTATCTTAACGCATAGAATGCATTAAGATAAAAAACCTTCTGCCTGTACAACTTCTTTAAAGTAAAAAATGTTTAGGTGTCAGCATTGCCCCCTCAGCCCCCTTTTACTTACCTGAGACCCCTTTCGATCCTGCGCCGTGTATGTCAACAGATCATTTCTCCCCTCGCTTCCGGGTCTTGCTGGCTTTGCTGGAAGGTCATTGGCTCCCAATGCTGTCACTCAAAGCCAGTGATGACTGAGCGGGGGGCAGGGCCAATTCCCTCTGTCCAGGGGAATTCGGGTGTGAGCACGCACAAGTGCCCCATTGGAAACGGCTTCCTATGGGGGCACTGTACAGAAAGGAGGGGCCAGGAGCACTGGCGGGGGACCCGGAAAGAGGAGGTTACCAGCCGCTCTGTGCAATTCCATTGCACCAATTAGGTAAGTATAGACATGTTTGTTTTTTTTACCTTTAAAAACCCTTTAATTCTTCATGGCATAGATTCAACAAGGAGGTTTTGATCCATATTAACATGATAGCATCATTCAGTTGCTGCAGACTTGTCGGTTGCACATCAATAATGCATATCTCCTTTTCCACCACATCCCAAAGCTGCTCTATTGGATTGAGATCTGGTGACTGTGGAGGTGATTGGAGTAATTGATTGGAGTACATAGTTACATAGTTACATAGTTAGTCAGGTTGAAAAAAGACACAAGTCCATCCAGTTCAACCACAAAAAATAAAAAAAACAAAATAAAAAACACAGTAAAATCATATACACCCAACTCCATACCCACAGTTGATCCAGAGGAAGGCAAAAAACCCCAGCAGAGCATGATCCAATTTGCTACAGCAGGGGAAAAAATTCCTTCCTGATCCCCCGAGAGGCAATCGGATTTACCCTGGATCAACTTTACCTACAAATCTTAGTACTCAGTTATATTCTGTACATTTAGGAAAGAATCCAGGCCTTTCTTAAAGCAATCTACTGAGCTGGCCAGAACCACCTCTGGAGGGAGTCTGTTCCACATTTTCACAGCTCTTACTGTGAAAAAACCCCTCCGTATTTGGAGGTGAAATCTCTTTTCCTCTAGACGTAAAGAGTGCCCCCTTGTCCTCAGTGTTGACCATAAAGTGAATAACTCAACACCAAGTTCACTGTATGGACCTCTTATATATTTGTACATGTTGATCATATCCCCCCTTATTCTCCTCTTCTCAAGAGTGAATAAATTCAGTTCTTCTAATCTTTCCTCATAGCTGAGCTCCTCCATGCCTCTTATCAGTTTGGTTGCCCTTCTCTGCACTTTCTCCAGTTCTCCGATGTCCTTTTTGAGAACTGGTGCCCAAAACTGAACTGCATATTCCAGATGAGGTCTTACTAATGATTTGTACAGGGGCAAAATTATATCTCTGTCTCTGGAGTCCATACCTCTCTTAATACAAGAAAGGACTTTGCTCGCTTTGGAAACCGCAGCTTGGCATTGCATGCCATTATTGAGCTTATGATCAACTAAAACCCCCAGATCCTTCTCCACTACAGATCCCCCCAGTTGTACTCCCCCTAGTATGTATGATGCATGCATATTCTTAGCCCCCAAGTGCATAACTTTACATTTATCTACATTAAACCTCATCTGCCACTTAGTCGCCCAATTAGACAGAGCATTGAGGTCGGCTTGTAAATTGGAGACATCCTGCAAGGACGTTATTCCACTGCATAGCTTGGTGTCATCTGCAAAGACAGAAATGTTACTTTTGATCTCAGACCCATTGTCATGTTCATGTTCATGTACAGTGACCTCATTGTCATGTTCAAGAAATCAGAGATGATTTGAGCTTTGTGACATGGTGCAATATACCGCTTGAAGTAGCCATCAGAAGATGGGTACACTGTAGTCATAAAGGGATGGAGATGGTCAGCAACAATACTCAGGTAGGCTGTGGCGTTTACACAATGCTCAATTGGTACTAAGGGGCCCAAAGTGTGGCAAGAATAAATACCCCACATCACTAAAACACCACCACCAGCCTGAACCATTGATACAAGGCAGGATGGATCTATGCTTTTATGTTGTTTACACCAAATTCTGACCCTACCATCTGAATTTCACAGCTGAAATCGACACTCATCAGACCAGGCAATGTTTTTTCCATCTTCTACTGTCCAACTTAGTGAGCCTGTGCACATTTTAGCCTCAGTTTTCTGTTCTTAGCTGATAGGAGCATTCAGAGATGGCATTCTGTATGCCTTGGTTGTAACAAGTTGTTTTTGAGTTACTGTTGCCTTTCTATCATCTCAAACCAGTCTTCCCATTCTCCTCTGACCTTTGACATCAACAAGGCATTTTCATCCACACAACTGCTGCTTACTGGATATTTTCTCTTTTTCAGACCATTCTCTATAAACCCTAGAGATGGTTGTGAGTGAAAATCCCAGCAGATCACAGTTTTTGAAATACTCAGACCAGCCCGTCTGGCACCAACAACCATGTCACGTTCAAAGTCACTTAAATCCCTTTTCTTCTCCATTCTGATGCTCAGTTTGAAATTCAGCAAGTTGTCTTCACCAAATCTAGATGCCTAAATACATTGGGGCAGATCCTCAAAGAAATCTCTTGAAGTATCTCTTGATACGCCGCGTAATTTTGAATTTTGCGCGTCGTATCTTTGTTTTGGTATCCACAAAACAAGATACGACGGCATCTGTGTTAGATCCGACAGGCGTACGTCTTCGTACGCCGTCGGATCTTAGATGCAATTTTTCGGCGTCCGCTAGGTGGCGTTCACGTCGTAATCCACGTCGAGTATGCAAATTAGCTATTTCCGACGATCCACGAACGTACGACCGGCCGTCGCATTTTTTTACGTTGTTTCCGTTTGGCTTTTTCCGCCGTATAATTAAAGCTGCTATATGGTGGCGTACTCAATGTTAAGTATGGCCGTCGTTCCCGCGTCTAATTTTAAAATGTTTACGTCGTTTGCGTAAGTCGTCCGTGAATGGGGCTGGACGCCATTTACGTTCACGTTGAAAAGAATGACGTCCTTGCGACGTCATTTGGAGCAATGCACCCTGGGAGTTTTTACGGACGGCGCATGCGCAGTTCGTTCGGCGCTCCTTACCCGCCCAATTTGAATTCCGCCGCAAGAGATACACTACGCCTTCGTAACTTACGGCGCAAATTCGTTGAGGATTCAAACCAAAGCCAGGTAAGTTACAGCGGCGTAGCGTACAGTATCTTACATCTGCGCCGGGCGCAGTCTAAGTATGTGGATCTGCCCCATTGAGTTGCGTTGTGATTGGCTGATTAACAATTTGTGTTACCAAGCAATTGAACAGGTGTACCTAATAAAGTGGCCAGTGAGTGTATGGTCTCTAAATAAAGTGTTTTTAATTGAGAATAGTGTCAATAATTATGAAAGAATTATCGAAAAGACTATACATATTTATATTTTTAATTTGGTATATAAAAGCCAAAACTACACCTGTAAAAACCCTATAGAAAATGATTGATTCACCACCAGTAAATGTTTGGTGGAACTCGCATTCCCTGCTTTATAAATATGCCCCTACCTTTTTTCATGCCTGGTATTATACCTAATCTTTAAAAGTCAGCTCAAACTCTTGTATGTCTCCATTCATCATTAAGCAACAAAAGTGATAGTTTATGCCAGCTTTCATCTTCACAGTTACAGAATTTGAAAGAATTCTTGAACAAAGGATACATATTCTTTATTTAAAGAACGCTCAGTTGCTTTTTGTGAATTACAAACAATACCCTTGAATAATGATTTTCATATTTGTCTTGATACCAGTATCAAATAGTGTTGGAAAGTAAAGATCTCCTTAGTCAAAGAAGTTACCAAAGGCTTTCTTTGTTTTGAAGTATTTGTTTTTGACAATATTAGAAAGCTAGAGATTCATGCACTTACTATCCCGAGGAATTGCTTCTGAAATGTCCTCATGCTTCTTGTCAATCCACTGGTCACTGCCATTTGAGAACAAAGAGCATGAAAGTTGTCTGCAAACCTCTATGGATTAAAGTGGTTTACTTTCTCAGTGGGCCGCTGCACAGTATGACATTAAAAAATTAAACAGACCAAACGATTCATTAGAATCTTTTAACTGCTTTCTTAAAACATTGGTTTAATCCTTTTATGCTGTCATACTAAACTTCAAGGTCAATTGAAAAGCAGTGACATTGATGCAGGATATAGTTAGTTTATACATAAAAAAAAAATGCAGCTGGAATTCAGAATATTGTAACAGGTGGGCCAAATACTGATGATTTTTGGGTTTACACCTTGTTGGCCACTTCTGTAAAGCCGGCTATAATAACCAGAGCTTTTTTCTCAGAAAAAAAAAGCAGATACTCTCCCCCTTCCGAGTTATTCCTTGTCTCTGCCCCCTACTCACTACCGAGCACTGTCCATTGGTTCCAACCCCTATTCATCTCCCAGCACTATCCCTTTTAAAGAATACAAAATCAAGTATCATTTTGTGGTGCCAAGTAAGTTGTTTTTAATTTGTTATTGATAATGCAAAAAACTTCAAAATAGATCCCCTGCAACCAGCAGCAACAGACCCCCAGCTACAATAGATCCCCAATAACACTAGACCCCTCCCTCAACAGTAGATCTTTCCCAGCAACAATGAACCCCCAGAAAAATTAGCCCCACCCCCAACAACCAAGCAATACTAGGTTCCCCAGAAGCAACAGTAGACCTCTCCAACATCAATAGAGCTCACCCCCATGACAATAGATCCCCCAACAATCAGCAACATTAGATCCTCCAGCACATCCTACCACCCCTTGCTATTGCACACTGTCAACACTGGAGGTTCCAGAACTGTGTTCCATGTTCCCGCTGAAAAAAATGCAAATAGTGCATTGAAAGCAATATAAATACAACATCCTCCCAATCTTCACATAAATGAAGCACCAAAACCCACAATGATATCAATGTAATTACTTATGTGTAATGATGTAGGGCTGGGTGAATGGTTTGGCCTGAGCATGAGATTGGGCCGAACTTTGGCTGCCCAGACGTTTGCAGAACAACCACAAGGCACTGTGCCGCTGCACAGTGCATTGAAAGCCCTGATTAGCTGAAGCAATGAAACCTTTGCCCAATCAGGGCACAGAGCACTGTCAGAGCCATGGTTGGACTGTATTCAATCATGGCTTATTGCTCTTAATCCCGCCCCACACTATAAAAGTTTTCTTTTCATAACAGACATTTGTAGTGTGATGGCGGCATGGAGAGAGATAGAACAGGGCTCTGTTCAGTGCTATTAGACAGTTAGTGTGCTATAGTGTGCTATTCTGATTCTATTGTCAGTGTAGAATATCAGTTTAGTGTGAATCTAGGGATAGTTCAGTGTGAGTGTCGTGCTACGGCCCCGTACAGACATGTTCGGTTGTGTGTAGGCCCGAGTGGGCAGGATTCCAGCAAACATTTGCCCGCCGGGCCTTTTCCCAGCGGGCAAATATTTCCGGACTTGTTTTAAAACAGCCCGCTGGAATCCTGTCCCCTCGGACATGTTCGGTCGTCTGTACAGACCTACCGTACATGTCCGAGCGGCCGCCATCCCTCACATGCGTCGAATGACTTCGACGCATGCGTGGAAGCATTTAACTGGCAGGGCCGCCCACGTCGCCGCGTCATCGTTGCGGCGACGGCGTGGACACGCCCCGCGTATTGTTTACACGTGGATTTCTGTATGATGGTGAGTACAGCCACCATACAGAAATCCCCGGGCATACATGTACGGTGAAAACGGTCCAGTGGACCGGTTTCATCGTACATGCATGCTCGTCTGTACGCGGCATACCATTCATCTTTACATTAGTGTGAATGTAGGGATAGTTCAGCCATTGTGAGTGTAGTGCGACCATTCATCTTTACATTAGTGTGAATGTATGGATAGTTCAAGGGGTTGTAAAGGTTTGATTTTTATTTTCTAAATAGGTTGCTTTAACCACTTAAGACCCGGACCAAAATGCAGCTAAAGGACCTTGCCCCTTTTTGCGATTTGGCACTGCGTCGCTTTAACTGACAATTGCGCGGTCGTGCGACGTGGCTCCCAAACAGAATTGCCGTCCTTTTTTTCCCACAAATAAAGCTTTCTTTTGGTGGTATTTGATCACCTCTGCGGTTTTTATGTTTTGCGTTATAAACAAAAATAGAGCGACAATTTTGAAAAAAATGCAATATTTTGTACTTTTTGCTATAATAAATATCCCCCAAAAATATATAAAAAAAATGTTTTTCCTCAGTTTAGGCCGATACGTATTCTTCTACCTATTTTTGGTAAAAAAAATCGCAATAAGCATTTATCGGTTGGTTTGCGCCAAAATTTATAGCGTTTACAAAATAGGGGATAGTTTTATTGCATTTTTATTAATTAATTATTTAAACATCTGCCTCTCCAGCAAGTGTTCAGCCTCTCCTTGTGTCCTCCCAGACATGATGGGGGGGGATGCTTAATAACAAAATTTAATAAAGATTTGTAAATGTGGATGCAGTTTAATCAATGGGAAGTGGTGTTTTGTGCACTTTAATTTGAGTATTCACTACACAGACACACTCCACGGATACACTATAATATACTGCGTCAAACATGCAGTAACGGACAGAACTATATGGCGTTAAACTTTCAGTAACGTAAGTCTTTTCATTAGTCTTTCGGGTAGCCTTCCCGGGGCAGGAGAGGCTTGGGGCCAGCTGTATGGGGAGGCCCTTGAGGAGCTACCCCTGATGGGGAGGAGGCCCCTGAGGGGATATCTCTGATGGGGGGAGGCACTTGAGGGGCTTTCCCTGATGGGGGAGGAAGTTTGGGAGGGTCCTGGGATGGGGATCTCCTCCACGAGGTAGACAACCTCCTCTATAGTACCGTGCTCCTCCTCCACTTCCTCTAGAGGAGAGGTGTGGGCACTCTCTTCCAGGGATGGCGTGGGTCGCCCAGCAGCCGATGATGGCCCAGCTCCCTCCAGCACATCTGTGGATGGCACAAAACATTCACATGTTGGTGGACCCACACACTTGTCACATGTTCCCTTGCACCCCCTACACACCGGAGAGAAGATAAAACACACTTACCTGTCCTCAAGGCCTGATCAACGGAGTCATAGCCCTCCAGGCCCTCCACCTGCTCCCTCTCCAGGCACCTGGCAATGACCTGCTCCTTAGGAGTGAGGGTGATCTTAGTGGCTGGTCCACCTCCTGTGCCCCCTGGCGTGCCTCCTGATCGTGGCCAGCTTCTCTCGGACCAAACGACACAGATCATTATTATTATTTTCCTCAGAGCTTGCAGACCACCAAGCTCTGAGGAAAGGGGTACACCCCCGAAACGCGTCAGCCCTAACCACGGTCATAGATTGAAGCGATTATCGTGTTCTGCCAATGGTGTTGGACTTCTACTGTATTGTCTTTCAAGGCCTGATTTTAAACTCCACTTGTGAGTACAATGATTTATTTTAACAATTTTAATAAAATTCATTTATCAGTATCACACTAGGTCGGTGCGCCCTCCGTTCTCTTCTCTCTGAATTGCCAGGAGCCGACAATTCATTATAGCCACAAGTAAGTTTTAAATGTCTTTTTTTCTTTCAGAAATTACACTTTGTGCAGTGACAGTTCTAAGTACGGGAAACATGTGCTATTTCACATACTTACTTTACATCCCCCCCACCTAGGTACAAAATTTAAAGGAATATTTCACTTTTATTGTTTCAATTTAAGCATTATTAAATTCATTGCTCCCAAAAAAACTGCAGTTTTTAAAACTTTTTTTGCATTGATACATGTCCCCTGGGGCAGGACCCAGGTCCCCAAACACTTTTTAGGACAATAACTTTCACATTAGCCTTTAAAATTAGCACTTTAGATCTCAAATGTTCGAGTCCTATAGACTTTAACGGGGTTCTAAAGTTCACACGAACATTTGGTGTGTTCACAGGTTCTGGTGCAAACCGAGGGGGGTGTTCGGCTCATCCCTACCCCTAATACAAGGAATTAAAGTAGCAGAATACACTCATAAAATTGGGTTGATCAACGATGATGTGATTCTTACTCTAACCAACCCTGCTTCTTCCCTGGCCAGGGTACAACAAGTATTAGAATACTTCTGGACAGTCTCGTACTATAAACTTAATGTGACCAAATCAGTTATATTGCCATCGTGGATTCCATTACCTAATCAGAGGAATCTACAACAACTGCATTCTTGTCAATGGGCAAGTAAGAGCCTACAATATCTAGGGATAGCCTTGGTTTTTCCTATTTCAGATACCTATGAGTCCAACTTCTCTCAATTGCTTTCATTAATTAAGGGTGATATCGCCCATACATCTAAATTTGAACTCACATGGCTCAGTCAAGGACGTTACAAGGGGGCCGTCACTCGGTGACATCACCAGGTGACTCCGCCCTTAAAAAAAGTAAGAACTGTCAAATGACAGGGCAGGTATTCTGCGATTAGCCTGTTTTTTTTGTGTGCTTTTTTTTTCGGGTCCGGTGGTGCAGTGGGCGTCGTGCTTGACAATGGATCTACATCAGGGGGTCATTGTTTTCTATTTTTTTAATAAAGGAATTATCAAAAACTGCCTCCTGTCTTAATTTATTTTTGACACTTTTTTTAAAGAATGCGTAGGGGTACAATGTACTCCATACTCATTCACATAGGGGCATCCAGTTAAAGGGGGCTTCCAGTTTCTGATAACCCCCCCTGCCTGCAGACCCCATAACCAACCCCATGGGTTGTCAGGAAGAGGCCCTTATCTTTATCAATATGGGCACAAGTTGCTTTGGGGTGGGGGATCAGAGTCGGATTCCCCCAAACCCATAGTATCGGTGAACCCAAACCTCCTCCCTACTTTTATGTGGATGTAGCACATGTCCAAAATTAATTCAGTGAAAAAGAATCCTTTACATCTCTTCTGTGTGCACACATTTTTTCCATCATCTGGGAAGATTACTGTATGTGCCAGGGACTTAGGGTGGTATTACATCAGCAACTTTGTAACAAAGATGTGTAAGGTAATGTAACAAAGCATCCATTGTGGTGTAGCTTTGTAACAAAGATTTTAGGGCTGTGGAAATTAAAGATTAATTCATTGATTAATCATTAATTTTTTTGATCAATCAAAATTCTTTTGATTGGTACTAGTCGTTTGGCCGGCTTCTCTGGTAAGACTAAGCAAGCACTAATCTTCCTATACAGTGGGGGAGATGTGGACCATATTACAGTGGGGGAGATGTGGACCATATTACAGTGGGGAGATGTCTGTGGATATTACAGTGGGGAGATGTCTGTGGATATTACAGTGGGGAGATGTCTGTGCATATTACAGTGGGGGAGATGTCTGTGGATATTACAGTGGGCAGATGTCTGTGGATATTACAGTGGGGAGATGCCTGTGGATATTACAGTAGGGGAGATGTCTGTGGATATTACAGTGGGGGAGATGTCTGTGGATATTACAGTGGAGAGATGTCTGTGGATATTACAGTGGGGGAGATGTCTGTGGATATTACAGTGGGGAGATGTCTGTGGATATTGCAGTGGAGGAGATTGTGGATATTGCAGTGGGGGAGATGTCTGTGGATATTACAATGGGGGTGATTGTGGATATTACAGTGGGGGAGATGTCT
Source organism: Rana temporaria (assembly GCF_905171775.1). NCBI lineage: Eukaryota > Metazoa > Chordata > Amphibia > Anura > Ranidae > Rana > Rana temporaria. Next base: position 554,073,903 of record NC_053489.1, read on the forward strand.
GTGGATATAATAGTGGGGAGATGTCTGTGGATACTACAGTGGGGGAGATGTCTGTGGATATTACAGTGGGCAGATGTCTGTGGATATTACAGTGGGAGAGATGTCTGTGGATATTACAGTGGGGAGATGTCTGTGGATATTGCAGTGGGGGAGATTGTGGATATTGCAGTGGGGGAGATGTCTGTGGATATTACAATGGGGGTGATTGTGGATATTACAGTGGGGGAGATGTCTGTGGATATAATAGTGGGGAGATGTATGTGGATATTACAGTGGGGGAGATGTCTGTGGATATTACAGTGGGGGAGATGTCTGTGGATATTACAGTGGGGGAGATGTATGTGGATCATACAGTGGGGACTATATATGGTGGTCATCTGAAAAATGTATGTGTGTTATAATCAAAATTAGTCGATTAATCGATAACAAAAAATCGATTAATCGAACACGAAAGTTTTAATCAGTAACAGCCCTAAAAGATTTGAAAGGTAATTTAACAAAGCATCCATTGTGGTGTAGCTGTTACTAAATGTAATCTACAGTGTGGTTGATTCTTTGGTGTAGATATTTATCTAGCAGAGTGGGGAAGCACCTGTGGAATACAAATTGCCATATTGCACAAGCAATCTTCCTAATGATCTTCATCAGTGACTCATAAATGTGCATCCAATCTCTTCTTCCTTCCCAGCAATAAATATTACTAAGATGTTTCCCACGGACATGTATGTCCAAGGAAGACATGGATACATAACATTCTTTTAAAACACTTTAAAGTGCACTTGGAAGTGCAATTTCTGTAAATCTAAGGCCGCGTACACACGGTCGGTCCATCCGATGAGAACAATGAGAAAAGTGAAGTTCAATGCTTCCAAGCATGCGTCGACTTGATTCTGGGCATGCGCAGGTTTTTAACTGATGCTTTTGCATACTAACCATCGGTATTGACCTATCGGTTAGGCGTCCATCGGTTTAATTTTAAAGCAAGTTCTAAAATTTTTGACCGAGGGATAACTGACCGATGGGGCCCACACACGATCGGTTTGGACCGATGAAAAGGTCCTTCAGTCCATTTTTTTATCTGTTTGGACCAACCGTGTGTACGCGGCCTAAGGGGTAGATCTTAAATGAGGGGAAGCTCTGCTGATTTCATTATGCAATCAAGTGCAATCTAAAATGCATGTCCCCCTCGGATCTACAGAGACTGCACTTCAAAGTGCACTTTCAGTGCAATTTCAAGTGCACTTTGCATTTGTAGTTTGCACTTGTAGTGCAAAGTGAATTTGCCTTTAGTAAATAACCCCCTTAGTAATTATAATGATCAAATATAAAAAAAAAATGCACCCTACAAAGAATAGAGTTTACCTCTACCACTGTCTGATCTAAACTGCATTGCAGAGATAGATCTGCTTGAAGAATCTTCAGAATCAGAAATCCATGGCGAACAACTGAGCACAGATGGTACAAAGGGTAACCAGGTACACATCTGGTAGTTTGTTGGATGCTGAAGATTCTTCAACAGCAGAATCTTTGTAATACAATTGTAGACATGTGGGTATACAGACATGTAAGTAAAAAAAAATCTTTCCTTTGCAGGGGTTGCTTCATGACTGATCTACAAAACAAATGAGACAGGACTATGCTATATTGGGTAAAAATGATCTATACTCCCATTATATTGTATATCTTATTCGTTCAGCAGTCCATAGTCTTGAAGTGCTGTAGTAAATCCACAGCCCCTAAACTAAATTCCAAACAATGTACCGTATATACTCGAGTATAAGCGGACCCGAATATAAGCTGAGCCACCTAATTTTACCACAAAAAAAAATGGGAAAACTTATTGACTCGAGTATAAGCCTGTAGTGTCCATCTACATGCCTCACTTTGCCTCACTGTGCCCATGTCCATGCCTCACTGTGCCCATGCCTCACTATGCCCATGACTAGACTGACGTTTAACATTGGAGTCTATGGAAGGGGTGCCCGGGTTTGAAAAATAGGTGCTCCCCAGCTGTAGGTCTTCCAGACAACAAATTTTGCACACTTGTAGAGGAGATATGGCACTACATGTGAACCAAGTTCCTGGTCCAGGGGACCTATTACCGGCTCATATCGGATCCTCAAAATCACCGGAGAAATTACTGTTTAACATGAGAGTCTATGAAAGGGGTTCCCGGCTTTGAAAAATCGGTGCTCCCCGGCCGTAGGTCCCCCGGACAACAAACTTTGCACACTTGTAGGAGGAGTAGGAGTGGGGCTACATGTGTGCTAAGTTTGGGGTTCAGGGGAAATACGGCCGGCCGGTACCGGGTCCCCAACATCCGGGAGATCAGGCACAAAAAGGTGTAAGCCGAGGGGGGCATTTTCAACACAATAAAATGTGCTGAAAAACTCGGGTTATACTCGAGTATATACAGTACTTCAATTTCAAACCCTTGTTCTTATTATTCAATGCAAAAAAAAATGCCTCAGAAAAAATTATAATGCTCTGTGGGGAAGATGTAATGTTGGATAGCTCAAGAGATGCAGCATGGAAGCCACAAATAAAACAGATGGATGCAGTAGAGGAGGTTGTGGTGAAACTGAAGATATAGTGACTGCAGAAAGAATAGCCTGAAATTAACAAGATGTTTGGTGGGTTTTCCAGGTAACTGAGATCTTTTGGTCAGGGCTAAACCAAACTGCCATGGACTGCCTGGATGGAAAGGAAAGCTCTAGAGTCTAAAGGAAAAATAGAGAGGTATCTGCACATTAGGGATGAGCCGAACACCCCCCTGTTCGGTTTGCACCAGAACTTGCGAACACACCAAATGTTCGTGTGAACTTTAGAACCTCGTTAAAGTCTATGGGACTCAAACATTTGAAATCTAAAGTGCTAATTTTAAAGGCTAATATGCAAGTTATTGTCCTAAAAAGTGTTTGGGGACATGTATCAATGTAAAAAAAAGTTTTAAAAACGGCTGTTTTTTCGGGAGCAGTGAATTTAATAATGCTAAAAGTGAAACAATAAAAGTGAAATATTCCTTTAAATTTCGTACCTAGGGGGGGGTGTAAAGTTAGCATGTGAAATAGCGCATGTTTCCCGTACTTAGAACTGTCTCTGCACAAAGTGTAATTTCTGAAACGAAAAAAAGTCTTTTAAAACCGGACTTGCGGCTATAATGAATTGTCGGCTCTGGCAATTCAGAGCGAATTCATTAAAAAAAAAAAAATAGCGTTAGGGTCCCCCCAAATTCCATTACCATGCCCTTCAGGTCTGGAATGGATATCAAGGGGAACCCCGCCGTCAATTTAAAAAAAAATGACGTGGGGTCCCCCCCAAATATCCATTCCATTGTGGATTTTAAGAGGAACTCCACCCCAAATTTTAAAAAAAATTGGCGTGGAGTTCCCCCAAAAATTTACACCAGACCCCTTATCCGAGCACGTTAACCTGGCCGGCCGCAGAAAAGAGGGGGGACAGAGTGTGCCCCCCCCTCTCCTGAACCGTACCAGGCCACATGCCCTGAACATGGGGAGGATGTCCCCATGTTGATGGGGACAAGGGCCTCATCCCCACAACCCTTGCCCGTGGTTGTGGGGGTCTGCGGGCGGGGGCTTATCAGAATCTGGAAGACCCCTTTAACAAAGGGGACCCCCAGATCCTGGCCCCCCATATGTGAATTGGTAATGGGGTACATTGTACCCCTACCATTTCATGAAGGAAGTGTAAATAGTTGGAAAAAACACACACACCGTAGAAAAAAGTCCTTTATTAATAAAAAATAAATTAAAAAAATCCAGCGGTGGTAATCTACACAGCCCAGCGAATGACACGCTGTAGCTTTGACATTTCTTATATAGGGGAGGCGGGGCCACCCATCAAGTGACCCCGCCCCCTCTGACGCACCCTCTGCTTTGTCACTGGGGAAGCCCAGCAAGGGGGAAGACTGGGGGCGGTGAGATCACTCCATGTACTTTGTTCCACTCTGCATTGGTTCCCCATTTTGACTGGGCTACAGTCCCCATATACTGCTCTTAGAGCAAAAATAGGGGATAACTTGGACAACCGCACTCCAAAAAATGTTCCTTTTATTAAAACTGGTCACAAAAAATACATGCTACAGCAAAAATTAGAACAGAAGCTGACGCGTTTCACGCCGTTACACAGTGCTTAATCATAGCTATGATTAAGCACTGTGTAACGGTGTGAAACACGTCAGCTTCTGTTCTTATTTTTTCTGTGGCATGGATTTTTTGTGACCAGTTTTAATAAAAGGAATGTTTTTTGGAGTGCGGCTGTCCAAATTATCCCCTATATTTGCATTACCATTGCATTGCCGGCACCCATGGTTTGGATCCAGTGAGAAGGCTCTTTGGTTCATCTGAGCGGTTACTCTTTCCTCCACTGCTCTTAGAGTTGATGTGTTTGGTTCCCAGCCTGGACTTACCTCATCAGATAGGAGTGGCTACCTGTGTCCCCATAATAGAGACTAATGCCGCGTACACACCATCGTTTTCTGCGATGGAAAAATGCGACGCTTTATGTGCTTTAAAAAAACGTCATTTTTCAAACTTCAATTTGAACAACGACGTAGCATACACACCATCGCTTTTTCACAACGCTCTAGCACAGCGCAGTTCCGTCAATCACGCACGACGTCACTATAAAGGGTCGTTTCCAAGCGGAAGACGGCCTCTTTTGCTGATATCGTGTTGCTGCGTGTTAGTAAAAGTTTGGTGAGATACGATTCGTGATTTTCAGTGACTGTGCTTTAAATTTCGTTTTCTTGTCTATAAGCTGAAAAACACCTTAACGAATGTGCTGATTCCATTCTGAACAGTCGTTTTACATGAATGAGCGCTGCCGTCTCCTAACTTGCTTCTGAGCATGCGCGGGCTTAAATCGACGTTTTTACGTACACACGGTCAATGTTTAGAACACAGAAAACGACGTCGGCCAAAAACGACACATAAAATTGAAGCATGCTTCAATTTTTTTCTGTCGTTTTTTAGAAGACATAAAACGACGTTTTTGCCCACACACGGTCAATTAAATTGACGTTTTTGAAAATGACGGTTTTTTCCATCGCAGAAAACGATGGTGTGTACGCGGCATAAGTCTAAATATGGAATGCCATCACATCAGCACCTAACTGGTAACAAGTGGTTTTAGGCTACACCTATCATCTGCCAGTCCTCATCCAACATCCTTCACATTGTCCCAATTAGGTTTGATTGGTTATTTAGCTCAGCTGGAATCACCCAGGCTTTTTATAGCTCCAATCTACAATTTATTTATTACATTGTGGATCTTCCCTTTTTGAGCCATTGGAACGTTCCACTGTGTGTATAGGTGTGTGCGGAGCTGCGAGATCCCGTTTTAGACAACATTGTCTTTTTTTATATTTTTTATGATTGGTGTAGGTTCTACTTATTGCCCAAATAAGGTTGGGTACATTGGAAAATATAGTCCCCTTATACCAGTGTTTCTCAACTCCAGTTCTCAAGGCACCCCAACAGGTCATGTTTTCAGGCTTCCCATTATTTTGCATCGGTAAGTTGATCAGTTTCACTGCCTTAGTAATTACCACAGCTGTTTATACTAAGGGAAATCCTGACAACATGACCTGTTGGGGCACCTTTAGGACTGGAGTTGAGAAACCCTGCCTTATACTGTAAGCATATGACATGCTCATATATTTAACTGATCTGCAGACCATGTTAGATAAAATCCAGTCAATAGCCAAGAACTCTGGTGCTCACTCTGTCTTCAAGGTCAATTGGAGCAAATCAATTGTCTTGACAGTGTAAATAAAGTTTGTGTTTTTTCACCTTAATGCATCCTATGCATTAAGGTGAAAAAACACCTCGCTGTCATGCCCCCCCCCCCGTTTTACTTACCTGAGCCCATTCACCTGCTGTGTGCATCCCCCAGCGTGATCTTCTCCACAGAGTCTGGCCGTTGATTTGATAGATTTATCAGCAGCGCAGCCATTGGCTCCCGCTGCTGTCAATCACATCCAATGACGCGCCCACCGGGGGGCGGGACCGAATCATACACTTGGCGTCTATGAACACCAACTGTATGATACGGGAGCGCGCCTGTAAGCTAACCCCCTCGGGAAAGAGCTTCCCAGGGGGGCTAGCTTTAGTGGAGCCGAGACAGCCACTGTGGGACCCCAGAACAGCAGGATCGGAGCCACTCTGTTCAAAACTAACTGCACAGTGGAGATAAGTATGACATGTTTGTTATTTAAACAATTAAATAAAAAATAAATGAACCTACTGTATACAACCCCTTTAATTAAAAAAAAGTTCCACAATGTAATCTATTACCATTTACATCCTTCAGCAAAATAGATCCACAACGATCATGATACCTGACTCCTGCCAACAGTAAATAAAGCATAATTTTGTCCTATCACTTACCTCATGTTGAGTGATAGGTCTGATCCCTGTTTCTAAAATGTAAACAAAATAAAGAGGTTCCAAATGATTTAATTGAACATATAGTATATTGTTCATGATGTCACTGGGATCCCGTGACATCTTTGACCAGATATGTTCATGTTCATATATTGTCAATGGAACCACCAGATAGACCCCATATCTTTGTTTTTAACAGCTGTCATCAGTCCAACCTGTCAGTGGGAGTGAATTGATGGGAACAGATGTGTGTTGGCTGTCAGTATTTTTGTCTTTTGACAGATCGATGGGCATCGGATATTGTGCTTGAGGTGGATCTATGTTGCTGGATGATGTGGTTGATGATGGATGTACATCCTGTAACTTTTTGTGTTTTTAAAGGATTCGTCTGAAACTGCATTTGTTTTTTTATTTACACTTTATATGACATACTAATGTCCTTGGAATTTCTAGTGACTCTTGAGTAAAGTGTACCAAACTAAAGAAGCAGCCCTTTAAGTCAGAACCCTCTGAGAGAGTACTAATGACCCTGTGGAGTGAATGAGAGTGAGAGAAGGGAGTTAGGTTCCAACACATGTGGCCCGCGGAGCCCTCAGATGTGGCCCGCGACCTCCTGCTCTGGAATTACGGGTTGACATAAGCCCATGCTTAATGTATAGCGCCAACTCCTGTCACAGGTGTCGTGATAAAAAATCCACTCTGCCTGGGACAGCAACAGCTGGTGATATCTGATTTGAAAACTGTTATTAAAGGTAAGTTTATTACTAAAATCAGTGGCCCAGATTCAAGAAGCACTTGCGCCCGCGCAACCATAGGTTGCGCGGCGCAAGTGCTTACTTGCTCCGGTGTAACGAGTGCTCCTGATTCAGGAACCTCGTTACACCGACTGCAGCCTAGGATGTGACAGACATAAGCCTCCTTATGCCTTCACATCCCAGGCTGCATTCTTGCGTTGGCCGCTAGGGGGCGCGGCCATTGTGATCGGCGTATAGTATGCAAATTGCATACTACCACCGATTCACAAAAGTTGCGCGGGCCCTGCGCACGCAAGGTACGGAGTTTCCGTAGGGCGACTTTAGCATAAGGTTGCTCCTGCTATAGCAGGGGCAACCTATGCTAAAGTATAGCTGCGCCTCCCGCCCGTGAAATTTGAATTTCACGTTGTTTACGTAAGTGATTCGTGAATGGCGCTGGACGCCATTCACGTTCACTTAGAAGCAAATGACGTCCTTGCGACGTCATTTGCCGCAATGCATGTCGGGAAAGTTTCCCGACGGAGCATGCGCTGTTCGCTCGGCGCGGGAGCGCGCCTAATTTAAATGATTCCCGCCCCCGGCGGGATCATTTACATTAGGCAGCCTTACGCCCGGCTGTTTAGCATATCGCCTGCGCAATTTACGGAGCTACTGCTCCGTGAATCGCTGGGCAAATGGAAATATTTGCGTGGGCGCAGAGAAAAATCTTTGCTCTTTGCCCACGCAAATATTGCTCCATTCTACCTGAATCTGGGCCAGTGTATATATGGACATGCAGTCTGTTCTGCAGTGGTTACTGGGCTGCTTTCAAACTGATTTGCAGGTGAAACGCAGAACACCTGCAGGTTACCTGCACTGAGCCATAGACTTCTGTTATTACCCGTGGGTTGGTACACCTGTAGGATATAATATAAGTCTATGGCAAAGTGCAGCTAAGTGCAGGAAAGCCACAGTTGCACTGTGTTGCACCCTCGGTGTGGGTATATCACAACAAATCAGTGTGAAAGCAGCCTTAGGCCTCTTTGACACGATCAGTCCAACCTAATTGGACCCTTACTTCACCTCTATTGGGCCACAGATGTAAATGGACTTGTGGTCGTTTACACACACCTACCTCTCATTTGATCCACAACAACAAAAAAAACAGAAGTGGGGATCCGTCCCCTTCAATCTGGGAAGATCGGATTGGAGGGCCAATAGAGTAGAGTGAGCTGTGCCCCTGTCTGCTCTGCATATGCAGAGTGGACATGGGCCTGTCATTGTGGCCAGCGACCGGTTACCAAGTCGCTTCAGTGGCCCTCGCCCTTCAAAACATTGGGCACCCCTGGCTTAAAGTGATTTTTGGTTAAAAATAGCAAACATGTCATACTTACAGGTGGGCCTTTAAATGACATGCATAGTGATATGCACCTCCATCCCTATCTAAGTCAAAATAGGAGAGTTTGGGACTTTGTATTAAGCATGGAATTGTGTCTAGCAAGCAGGCAGTATAGAAAAATATAATTTAATTTTTCTACAACAAAATGTAGCAGTATTGCATACATGAAAGCATGAAGAAGCGTGGTATAGCAAACCCGTGCTGGTAATCATCAATACATATCGAAAAGTGTCATACATTGCACAATTGCACAGTACAATAATGAAAAATATCCTTCACTTCAAGAATCAAGATGATGTATAGTAATCTAAAAGAGATATTAAAACCATATAGAACCATCTGTATGGATGTAGAGCATCTGTGTAAGTCCAATGCGTTTTGTGGGACAATGCCCACTCTTCAGAGGCGGATGCTTCAAGGCATCACACCGATATAATCCCTTCAAGCTGAAGGCTTGAAATATATTTGTATCACGTTGGTGTGAGGGGGTTAATTCTTCCCCATCATCTTTCAAGTAATACCGTAAAGTGTGAGAACTAAAACTTTGCGTGGGGATTCCTTACTTGTGAATATAAAAGTTAATGGCCTATGGCAAGGAGTTGGGCACAAAATGGCGAAGGCTAACACACTACCAGCAGCGATCTGGACTCCTATTTAAGAAGAAGTGGAATGGGAAGTTCAGCAGTTGGCACCAACACACAGCCAGTCACAACCCCTTATCTGCACTTGAAAAAGAAAATGCCAAAAACCTGCGTTTTTGAATACTTTGGATTTTTTCTAAATCGGTGCTGTTGGCTGGCGAGTAAACCTGAAGTGACATTGCTTCCGAGTTACTACATTGGAGACCTGATCAAAGCTGATTCTGGCTCTGTTCAGGTCTTCAGTCAGCTGGTCCCTTGGGCCTCTCGGTGGGACAAGAGACCCGGACAGAGAGCGGTGGAAGGAGGCGGGAGGGGGGATGTTCTCTCCTGCTGCTTCTGATAATGGCCGAGTAGCTATTTAGCTGCATCAGTTATCACATGAAAGCCGACTTTCTGCTCTAAAACAACGATACTGGTGCCTTCAGCTGAAGGTATCAACCCGGTGCAACCACTTCCCCAAAATGATGTACGTCTATGTGATTTGGTGGTAAGTGGTTTAAGTTTTCTTAGTTTTTGAGGACAAGGGTTAGGTCCCCTGCCAGGTGCTTACTGATCTCTGGGGCTCTGTTAGATTCATAATCACTTTCTGTCCTGCTGACAGAAATAAAATTGCTTTTCTTTATTAAAAGCCCAACATGAGTTCTTGTCCTTCCCTACTCTATCCAAAACTAGAAAAAAAAATTGGTTTGACATACACTTTAGGTTGCTAATGGATAGAAAAGTTTTAGAACAGTTTAGCAAATTATTCTGTTGCACTGAACAAAACCACAGTTTACTGTACATTGTGGAACCTAGCTGTATCTGCACTATTAGTTTGTATATACATGGAATACATAGCTGGCCGCTTGCCAACAATATTTGAGGGATCAGATGGCATCTATGTATTCCATGCATTCAGTATGCATCTTCTGCACATTTCCGAATTTTGCTTCTGCAACTTTTTATCTCTCGCATTGTCCTTGGTTTTAACATTGGCATAAAGAACCATACAAGTGACACTAAACAATAATAATATTAAAAAAACAATTCACACACAGCCTCTACTTAATGTCCTTGTTATAAATTTTTAATTCAAGAGAAATTACAGCCTGTATTACAAAAAATTAAAAGTCAGCAGCTACACATACTGCAGCTGCTGATTTTTAATATAGGAACACTTACCTGTCCAGGTATCCCACGATGTCTACAGGCACCTTACTAAGGGAAACAGAAAGTGAATCCTTGTTGCTCCTACTCTGCATGTGCGAGCCGCGCTGCACTTTCTATATGGTCCCGCTGTCTTCTGAGACCTGTGTTTCTCCCAGAAGGCAGCGGGGGGAAGGAGAGGTGGTTGGAAATTCTGTAGAACGCCGCAATCGTTGTGTGGCGATCTTACCCGGAAGTGGGTGCGGAAATCTGATATTGGCAGGTATACTCTCCACCTCCCCCCAAAAAGTTTTAAATGTGGCAGTGGAATGGTGCCATTAATCGAAACTTCCACTTTTGGATGGAGCTCCACTTTACATTGTTTTCTGCCTCCTTGTAACATCTCCTGAGAGCTTCTTCCCCCTCTCACTTCTATTTGTTTGAAATAGGCAGTGCATGTTAGTTAGGGTCATGTGCACTGCCTTTTGTACAGTACAAATCTCATATCCATAGTCTACCTCTGGTGCGAGCAAGGGAGGATAGCTAAGTTTCTACCTACATAGGGAGCATGACAAACAAATGTAGCCATTCTCTAACAGGTAGTCAGGTGACAGCAGCCAAAAAGGAAGGACTGGAAATTTGGCAATAGAAGGCACTTTTTTGAGTCAAAGTGGTATATTTTTATACAGTGTGGTAACTAACGGCGTTTAAATAAACGCCGTTAGGTAACGATGGGCCTCCTGAGGGTAACGAGTAATCTATCAGATTACTTTTGCCCTCTCGGCAACGCCGTTCCCATTACTGGGCGGGTTACCAAAATTACTTAGAGCGCGCAGGGGGGGGCAGTCCGGGCAGACTCTGCCTCCTCCCGTGACATTGCTTGTGAGTGACTCACTGTCCGACCACCTGACCAGCTGACACGGCCGCGTCGAAACGTCACTCCGTACACTCCCAGCCACCCGATACAGTATCAGGTGGCTGGGAGTGTACGGAGTGACGTTTCGACGCGGCCGCGTCAGCTGGGCAGGTGGTCGGACGGTGAGTCACAACAAGCAGCGTCACGGGAGGAGGCGGAGTCTGCCCGGACTGCCCGGCGAATGGCGATACTTGACAGTGAGATGGGAGTGGGACCGGATGCCTAAAACGGATGGAACAGCGGCGTTGGAGCCCGCCGTGGAGATCATCATGACAGTCAGCGATGGAGAGGCACACAGGTACGCCTGCACAGTACACATGACGGGACACACAGACCCAGGAGGTGGGGAATGGGGATAGAGTCAGAGCCAGATCATGATATCAGGCAGCTTAGCGGGCTTATCCAGGCTCTCCCCACAAAGGATGACATGCCTGGGCAGTGGGCAGTTGGGCACTGTGGGCAGGTGGATTTGATAATTAATTATACAAAGTATTGCATTTGCTGGGCCTGCCTGGGCATGTGGAGTGGTCCGGTGGAGTGTCAGTGACACTCCACCGGACCGTTTCACATGCCCAGGCAGGCCCAGCAAATGCAATACTGTGTACAATTATTAATATCATCATCACACTCCACCTGCCCAGCAATACTGTACAATATAGATTCAGTGTGCAGTATGAGTGACACTGCTGGGGTGCACACTGAATCTATATTGTACAGTATTGCTGCCTGGGCAGGTGGAGTGTGATGATGATATTAATAATTGTACACAGTATTGCATTTGCTGGGTCTGCCATATACTGTACTGTAATATACTGTATAACTGCACTACAAAATTCCTTTACAAATAATGCATATTTTAAAATGTTAGTATCACTCACACTGCACACTGAATCTATATTGTACAGTATTGCTGGGCAGGTGGAGTGTGATGATGGTATTAATAATTGTACACAGTACGAAATGTTCTAAAATACTGTATATAGTGTTTTTATTCTTCAATAAGTTAATATAAACATCTTTGATATTAAAGATGTTATAGAACGTAATTGCATTGTAGAATATATAAAAAAAAAAATCTCAGTTACTTTTTCGAGTAACTAGTTACTTTGCCAATAAAGTAACTGAGTCACTAACTCAATTACTTTTTCGGACAAGTAACTTATAACTGTAACTAATTACTTTTTTAAAGGAAGATGAGCAACACTGTTTTTATAACAGAAGAGACCCCAGTTGTCTCTCCTATTATACAGTAAATGCCTCCTCCAGCCTGTCAGCAGTAATGTAATCTGAGCGTGTGCAGACCACATTAACGGCACCCACTCGTAGTAAAGTGACTCCTGTGCGCATGCTTGGGAAAGATGTCATTGCAGCCAGGTCATTCAAGCCGCATGGGAGAGCAAATGCAAAAGGAAGACAAGGTAAAGTTGGAAGCACCTAGACCTGATGGAGCAGTGACAGTGCAGTGCTGGAGGGCTGCGTTTGACAGGTAAGTCTGCCATAAAGTGTTACTATGTGGTGCATACTATGCCATAAAACTCCCATACAATATACAGTATATATATACTGTATATACATATATATACATATATATATATATATATATATATATATATATATTTTTTTTTTTTTTTTTTTTTAAACCAGAGTTTAGTATCACTTTAAACCTCATGCACACAGGCGTCGTAAAATACCCCTATTTAAAAAATGCTAATTTGGCATATAATCACATGCGTTTTTGCACATTTACATGTGTATGGTGTTTAGAATTATATGCACGTCATCTCATTTTTTTGCTAGAATATTCATTACTTCTAGCCACTAGGATGCATTTATAAACATGTATATGTATTTACATGAGTATGTGTGCAACTTATGCCAGTAAACTCCTCTCCAAATACAGGCTTGATGTTTTTTAATACCTCTAACGCAGCTCTAAAATATGAATCTAAACACCAAAATGTGTATGGGCACATACCTCTAAGACCCCTTTCACACGGAGGCGCTTTTCAAGCATTTTAACGCCCCCCCCATTCATTTATGTGTGTCTTTTTACACTGGTGCAGTGCGCTTACGGGATGTTAGGAAAAGTCCTGCAAGCAGCATCTTTGGGGTAGTTTGGAAGCCATGTACACAGCACTCCCAAAATGTATATACCGTATATACTCGAGTATAAGCCAACCCGAATATAAACCAAGGCACCTAATTTTACCACAAAAATATGGGAAAACATATTGTCTCGTGTCATGCCTCACTGTGTCCATGTCTCACTGTGCCCATGCCTCACTGTGCCCATGCCTCACTGTGCCCATGCCTGACTGTGTCCATGACTAGACTGACGTTTAACATGGGAGTCTATAGAAGGGGTGCCCGGCTTTGAAAAATTGGTGCTCCCCAGCCGTAGGTCCCCCCAGACAACAAACTTTGCACACTTATAGAGGAGAAACAACCGGCCAGTACCGGGTCCCCAAAGTCAACAGAGAAATTACCATTTAACATGGGAGTCTATGGAAGGGATGCCCAGCTTTGGAAAATCGGTGCTCCCCGGCCGTAGGTCCCCCGGACAACTTTGCACACTTGTAGAGGAAGAGTGGGGCTACATGTGTTCCAAGTTTGGGGTCCAGGGGACCTACGGCCGGCCGGTACAGGGTCCCTAAAGTCCGGGAGATCAAGCACAAAAAGGTGACTCGTGTATAAGCCAGGGGGGGGGGGGGGATTTTCACCTTCGGACACAGCGATCACAGATTGGGGGAAAAGGGTCAATCGCAGTGGCCCTTTACCATGCGATCAGCTGTGTCCAATCACAGCTGATCACATGTAAACAAACTGTGTCCATGGGAGGGAAGGAGGGGCGTTTATCAGCAAACCTGTAAGCACATCATTTACATTTATTATTAGTGCTCTGATTGTCAGTGCAGCCCCATCAGTTCTAATTAGTGCACATCAGTGCAGCCTGTCAGCGCCTATCAGTGCAGCCCATCAGTGCTGCCTATCAGTGTCCATCAGTGACACCTATCAATGCAGCCTAATCAGTGCCTCCAATCAGTGCCCATAAGTGCAACCTCATCAGTGAAGCCTCATCAGTGAAGAAGAAAAATGACCTTTTTGCAATTTTTATAACAGAAACTAAGAAAAACATTATTCTAAAATTTTGGTCTAAAAAAAACAGCAGTAATTAAATACCACCAAGAGAAAGCTCTATATATAACAAAAAAAAAAGATAAACATTTCATATGGGCAGGAAGTGGGTGAAAGTGCGCGGTAATGAAGTGGTTAAATGAGAGTTTAGTGTCACTTTAACTTCTCCTTATTCCCAGTATGCTATATTTCATGAAAATGGATTGCCTTTCTTTTCTGGCTTTTTTAAAACTATTTATTAGAAAGCAGTGTATATTGGTAAATAGAAAAATATAGTCTTGCCTAATAAAATGTCACCTTTTGATTTATACAAAACTATGTACCGTAGTCCTCAGACAGCACAATACATGATGATTGTATAACCATTTATAAGAAAAAGGTCCTTAAAACGGTTTTATAATGTTGGCAAATGTGTAAATGTGAAGCCCTGTGAACTTACCAAGCAGTGTGCTTCCATTTGTTTCTACAGAAGCAGTGAGCCTGTACAGGAGTCGAACTCTTAAAATGTAAATGACAGGTGAAGCTTGTAGCAGATTCAACAGTTCAGTAGCATCAGCAGCAGCAGCTCCTGGTAAGGCAAACAGTGAGGAAGGAGCTTTACAAAGGACTGATGTGTGTGCTGCAGGGACAGATCCACAACAGATCACAGCTCTGGATCCTAGCCTAGGATTCCTAGGGAAACATTGGCATCTCCTGGGCACACTTTATTATAGAATGGATCTCATTTCTGCTATTTCATGATCCTTTCTCTTCCCATTGCAGTCTTTAGTCTGCCTTCCAGCTGGATAGCATCCTCCATCCATCACAGAGAAGGGGGGAGCTGGATGATCCACACCCTTCCCACCCTGAGCTGTCTCCCCCTCCTCCTCCTACCTTCACTAACTCAACACCTTCCAGGGAACATTGCACCAGAGCCAGCCAGGCTGCAGGAGAAGCAGCAGCACAGTGCCTGCAGGAGGGGAGGACTCTCAGCAATCAGGATCATGTAATAGGAGATCAGAGCTTCTTCCATCAGAGTTGGTGCATCTTCATCACCCCTCCACCTATCAAGTGTCCAGGGAAGGAGGGAGGAGAACAAACTTCCACTGAACATGTTGCTGGCTCTGGAAGGCTGGAGAAGTTCACCCCAAGTGTGCTGAGCCGGAGATCCTGCGCTGACTGCTCCATCTGCTGTACATTCCTCTCCTCTCAGGTAGGTTCACTAATGTCTTCCTTCCAGGTAGGTTCACTTACAGGTATGTCTTCCTTTCAGGGCAAACTACATCTTCTTTATCCTGCAATTATTCATCCCAGCCGGCTGTGTCTTCTCCGGGTCACATTCACCTCCTCCCCTCTGCATTGCTCGGCTCTCTGGGTTTCTTGATCGGGGAATTTCACAGTTTTGTTCTGTAGTTCTTAATCGATCTTCTGACCGCATCTTATGGCAGGTGAAGTTAAAGAGCTGGGCACATGCCAGCCTGAGAATACCATGCCAACTATTGGGGATGGTTAACACTTTACTGGGCTGCAGGACACACTGATCAATGCAGGGCCCTTTATTGGTACATAGTGATCAATGCAGATCCTTTATAAGTACATACTGATCAATATAGATCCTTTACTAGGACACACTGATCAATACTGACCCTTTATTGGTAATTAGTGATCAATACAGACCCTTTACTAGGACACTTCTCACATCACTAGTTCACTTTATTAGTTACAGCTGTCACAAATAAACTTATTTCCATCAAACCAGAGCTAGAGCTACAGTGCCAGAAAGATATCATTTCTCAGTATACAATATCAGAGGTACACTCATACATAACTAGAACAGTAGCTAGAAGTAATATTAATAGTAAAAAAATATAATACAATTATTGTTCTTCTATTAATATTATTATTATTATTATTATTATTATTATTATTATTATTATTATTATTGTTTCATTTTTTATTATTATTATTATTATTATTATTATTATTATTATTATTATTATTATTATTATTATTATTATTATGTCATATATTATTAGTTCAAGGATTATTATTATTTAATTTGTTATTATCATCATCATCATCATCATCATCATCATCATTATTATTATTATTATTATTATTATTATTATTATTATTATGTCATATATTATTAGTTCAAGTAGTATTATTATTTCATTTATTATTATCATCATCATCATCATCATCATCATCATCATCATTATTATTATTATTATTATTATTATTATTATTATTATTTGTATTATTAGTTGAAGTATTATTATTACATTTTTTATCATCATCATCGTCATCGTCATCGTCATTATCACTATTATTATTAATATTTCTTCTCCTCATTGTTTTTGCACTTTTTTCTATACTTCAAATTATTACATTATTAAATTATTCAAATTATTAAATAATAGTAATACTAATAATAATAATAATAATAATAATAATAATAATACAATCCTAAAATTCAATATGAATTGTTATTATTATTATTATTATTATTATTATTAATGTTATTAATATTATGAAGCAGAAAAATTACTACAACTACTACTACTACTACTACTACTACTACTACTACTACTAATAATAATAACAATAATAATAATACACTTCTAAAATATACAATGTATTATTATTATTATTATTATTATTATTATTATTATTATTATTATTATTATTATTATTATATCTAAATATTAATACACTCCTAAAATATACTATTATCAATTAATAATAATAATAATAATAATAATAATAATAATAATAATAATAATAATAATGTATACAGCATTAGATTGTATTATATCTAATAAATATTAGTTACTATTATTATTATTCAGAAGAAGAACTACTTTTACTACTGCTACTACTACTACTACTATTACTAGAATAGTTACGTCCATACTTAACATAGGATACGCCTCATATAGTAGGGGTAACTTTATGCTGGAAAATGCCTAACGTAAATGACGTAAAAAAATGCGTATCTACCTAATTTGCATATTCCTCGCGTAAATCCACGGAAGCGCCACCTAGCGGCCAGCGTAAATATGCAACTAAGATACAAGGGCGTAAGAGACTTATGCCAGTCGGATCTTAGCCAAATTCCGGCGTATCTTGTTTTCTGAATACAGAAAAAAGATACGCCGGAGCATCCTAGAAGTTACACGGCGTATCAATAGATACGCCAGCGTAACTTCTATCTGAATCTACCCCAATATTTTAAACTTTTTGTTATAATAATATCCCAATTTTTTTTTTTTTTAATTTTCCTCAGTTTAGGCTGATACGTATTCTTCTACATATTTTTGGTAAAAAAAAATCGCAATGAGCGTTTATTGATTGGTTTGCACAAAAGTTATAGGGCCAGATTCACGTAGCCCGGGCGCAGCGTAACGTAACCGATTTAGGTTACACCACCGCAAATTTTCTGTCTAAGTGACCGATACACAAAGCACTTACCTGGAAATTTGCGGCGGTGTATCCTAAATCCGTCCGGCGCAAGGCGGGCCAATTCAAATGGGGCGGGTACCATTTAAATTAGGAGCGCTCTCGCGCCGGACGTACTGCACATGCTCCCGACGCAAATTTCCCGACGTGCTTTGCGCGAAATTACGACGCGCCGACGTTTTGTGAATCGCGACGTGAAAAAAAGACTTGCGCCGGGATTTTTTTTTTTTTTTAAAAAAAATCAAAAGCGATGCGGGAAAGACGGGTATACTTTTACATGGTGGAGTAATTTTACACTTTGTAAAAGGTGCCCTATCTTTGCGACGGCAAACTAACACTTGCGGCGACGCAACGACGGGAACAAGTTTTGTGGATCGCCGTAACTGCTAATTTGCATACCCGACGCTGGTTTACGACGCAAACTCCCCCCAGCGGCGGCCGCGGTACTGCATCCTAAGATCCGACAGTGTAAAACTATTACACCTGTCGGATCTTAGGGATATCTTTGCGTAACTGATTCTATGAATCAGTCGCATAGATAGAAACAGGGATACGACGGCGTATCAGCAGATACGCCGTCGTATCCCTTTTGTGAATCTGGCCCATAGCGCCTACAAAATAGGGGATACATTAATTATTTATTTTTTATTTTTTACTAGTAATGGCGGTGATCTGCGATTTTTGTCAGGCTTGCGATATTGCGGCTGACACATCGGACACTTTTGACACTATTTTGGAACCATTCACATTTACACAGCGAACAGTGCTACTGATTACTGTATAAATGTGACTGGCAGGGAAGGGGTTAAATCTAGGGCTATACTCCCCTATTGGCTCTTAGTACTGCATATTACCCCTTCTGCTTCAACAGGCTCGAATTCCTTAGTGGCTGCTGTTATAATAGACACTATATAGTTTGGGCACTGTTGTTTACTGTACATGAGCTGGGGGACCTGGGATTGTAATTGATTGAACCCTTATTTTGTTATGTTAGGTCAGGCTTTTGGTGCCCCCCTGCCCACAGTATAGCTCCCGGTGGGGGTGAGCGGGAGGGGATGTTACCCAAGTTGGCTTATTACGCTCTCTGTGGTTTCCGGTCCCCTACTATTACTAGTAGTAGTAGTAGTAGTAGTAATAGTAGTTCTTCTTCATAATAATAATAACGATAATAATTCATTATGTATTTTAGGATTATTATTAGTAGTAGTAATAGTAGTAGTATTAGTTCTTCTGCATAATAATAATAATAATAATAATAATAATAATAATAATAATAATATATATTTTCACATTATATTTTGGGATTATACCATTAGCAGTAGTAAAAGTACTAGTAGTAGTAGTCATATTTCTTCTTCTTATTATTATTATGCTTTTTATTATTATTGTTATTATTATTATTATTATTATTATTATTATTATTATTATTATTATCAGTATTTGTATACACTTAAAGCGGGGGTTCACCCTAAAAAAAAAAATCTAACATTACATTGAGCCGAGTTGTGAGAATGACATTATGCTGACCTTTTTTATCTTCTTGCCGTACATACCGTTTTATCCATATTTTCACCGCGGCTTCCGGGTATGTAATCCTGCGAGACTGGGCGTTCCTATTCACACTAATTGATTGACATGCTTCCCACCAGCGCATACAGCGCGTCACGAGTTGCCGAAAGAAGCCGGACTGCAAATCGGCTCTATACGGCGCCTGCGCACCGACGTTCGGGTTCTTTCGGCAACTCGTAACGCGCTGTATGCACCAGTGGGAAGCATGTCAATCAATTAGCATGTGAATAGGAATGCCCAGTCCCGCAGGATTACATACCCGGAAACAGCGGTGAAAATATATATAAAACATTATGTACGGCAAGAAAATAAAAAAGGTCAGCATAATGTCATTCTCACAACTCGGCTCAATGTAATGTTAGAATTTTTTTTTAGGGTGAACCCCCCGCTTTAAGGAACGCTAAAATGACTTTTACTACAACTTGGGGTATAAGCAATATCATCATTTTTGTTTTTACCTTTCCAAAATGAGTAGCATGCAAGTACTTACCATAAATATAAACTAGTCTGCACTGCCTCAGGCTACTTTTATTGAAATTTCACTTTGTATTGACTAAGCAACTACTACAGCAGTTTCCACTTGTCATTTGGAAGGAAGTGATTAGGATGTTATTGCTGTGCATTTCCTGCTCCATTCACCAAGGTTCATGCATGGAATTCTATACAACATGGTTAATAAACTTAGTCCTTTCAGATGAGTTGACTTCTGTTCTGAATGGGAGAAGATCTGCGAACAGACATGGAACCATGTTAGATCTATGGGAGTGTGGATGTAAAAAAAACATGAACCTAAATTATTTTAGCTCTCATACATCCTGTTTAGGTGTAAAAAAAGAAAAAAAAAGACGCAGACCCTTTCTGTTTGTTTTTTTGGACCCAAATGAACTCAAGGCCGATGGATGTAAACAGATGAATGTCCATTTACATCCATCTGCCAATAGACTAACTTTACATCTTTGGTTCAAATCCGCCTGAACTAAGTGACACTCATCTAAAAGGACCCTTATTCTGTTTGTAACTTTTTTTATGTTGCTATATGCTGTAACTATACACAGTGCTACCAGAGATAGCGTGTTGGAAGATAAGTGATAACAATAATAAAATGTGTTATACTGCAAATTTCATTAACTACTTCATTACTGGGCACTTAAACCCCCTTCCTGCCCAGACCAATTTTCAGCTTTCAGCCCTGACGCATTTTGAATGACAATTGCGCGGTCATAAAACACTGTACTCAAATTATAGTTTTTACAAATAGAGATTTCTTTTGGTGGTATTTGATCACATCTGCGGTTTTTATTTTTTGCACTATAAACAAAAAAGTCAGAATTTTTTAAAAAAAACACAATATTTTTTACTTTTTGTTATAATAATATCCCAATAATTATTTTTTTTTTCCTCAGTTTAGGCCGATACGTATTCTTCTACATATTTTTGGTAAAAAAAAAATCGCAATAAGCGTTTATTGATTGGTTTGCACAAAAGTTATAGCGCCTACAAAATAGGGGATAAATTTATGATTTATTTTTTATTTTTTATTTTTTATTAGTAATGGCGGCGATCTGCGATTTTTGTCAGGCCTGCGATATTGCGGCTGACACATTGGACACTTTTGACACTATTTTGGAACCATTCACATTTACACAGCGAACAGTGCTATAGTAATGCACTGATTACTGTATAAATGTGACTGGCAGGGAAGGGGTTAACACTAGGGAGCGAGGAAGGGGTTAAATGTATTCCCTGGGAGTGATTATTACTGTGGGGGAGGGGGACTGACTGGGGGAGGTGACCGATCTGTGTCCCTATGTACAAGGGACACAGCATCGGTCTCCTCTCTCCCTGACAGGACGTGGAGCTCTGTGTTTACACACAGAGCTCCAAGTCCTTGCTCTGTCACTGCTGATCGCGGGCACTTGGCGGACATCGCGGCCGCCAGGCACGCGCATGGGCTCCTCAGCGATGCGCCAGGCACAGTTTTTCCCCCGCTGCACGCCCCCAGCGGCGCGCACGGGAAATGCAAATAAAAGGACGTCCACCCGGCAGTTGAGAGCTACGCTGTGGACATCTTTCGTCTACAGCGCGGGTCTCAAGTGGTTTTTTTATATAACATATTTGGGAAGCAGTAAATAATGTTGACAAGGTGAGTTTAAACTTCTCGTAAATAGGATCCCATTACGATTTTGAGGTCAGTGACTGCATTCAACTTACTTTGCTTGTTTAATGCTTGTTACTTGAATTGTATAGGGCAGTGATGGAGAACCTTGGCACCCCAGATGTTTTGAAACCACATTTCCCACAATGCTTCACTACACCTCAGAGTGCATGAGCATCATGGGAAATGTAGTTCCAAAACATCTGGGGTGCCAAGGTTTGCCATCACTGGTATAAGACATATTGGGGTTGATTTACTAAAGGCACTTTGCAAGTGTAGTTGCTCCAAAGCTTAGTAAATGAGCAGAAGCTCTGCTGACTTCCATCATCCAATCATGTGCAAGCAAAAATGCTGTTTTTTTTTTTCCTTGCACGTGATTGGGTACTCTTTGCAAAGCAAAGCTTTACTTCATTTACTAAGCTCTGGAGCAAATGCTCTTGCAGAGGGCAACTGCACTTTCCAAAGTGCACAATCTAGTTGCCTTTAGTAAATCCACCCCATTACATCCATTTCAGAAACATTATAGGGGATCCCATATGTTTCTGACTTTGCTTTTGTTTTGTTGTGAAATTGAAGTGACTTCTAATCTTTATATGTTAAAAGTTGTTTAATTGCCAATCTGAAGCTTAATCACAGTGCAAAGGTGACCTGAACATTGGACACACCAAATATTTACTAGGAAAGGGAAAATGTGTATTACAACGCCACAGAATAGTCAGTACCTTTTAACTGTTATTTTGTTAATAAGTAATGTAGAATATATTTGTTAAATAAAATCTAAACTAAAAAGAAACGTGCAGTATTTCCAGAACAGCATGGTTTAAAAAAATCATAAATTACAGTAGTTCAGATGTAACCTGATATTACCTATAAAATCCATGGCCTGTTTATAAACGGATGAAATGTGCCATAGAATGCATTAGCTTTGAATGCTAAGTATCTGGACCTCATGAACTTAGTTCAGGAGTTATGTGCAGTTTGGATCCCTCAGGTGTGAAAGTAGTCTCAGTTGTCCATTGACATTTTTCATGCCTGCACATGGCCGGTTTTACTGCTTTTGCTACCAATGTGATTATCAAATTTCATCATATAGTTCTGAGAACCAATATCGGTCTCTGTGGACGATGATAAATGACTCTTTAGATTTTATTGAACACGCCTTCTGGTTCATAGCCTATATTCAAAACTAGTTTAGTATTAGTAGTCATTTTTGGATATCCTGTCTTGAAAATCTGAAAACTTAGATCAAATTTATGCAACAGAAAATGGCTCATTATGATGTCATTCTTCTTCAATAAACTTTATTGAACCAAAAAAAAGAATATGTCTGATTTACATCTATGCATTGTGGCACTGCGCACATTACTGCACTGCACAGCAATGCATGTTACATGTATGATGCATTGCCGTGACTTTCATTTTGAATACCACACCAAGACAATAAGGCACTGCGTATGTGTTGCAATGTCTTGTAACCTATGACAACAAACCATAGTACATAGCGGCAACATTTTGTGACATGTCCGCATTTGGGATGTTTTAATGCATCAGAAATCTATTGAATTTAATGTGCTGCTGAATGCAGTGCATGTTAAATTGTAATGTAAGCACACTAATGCACATGCATTGGCGCCCTGCAAAAATGTGAGTGAGTGAGTGAAAAACTTGTAAAGCGAAACACATGCGAACTGAATCGCTGTTTCCATTCCATGGGTAAGGAAAAACCCACTTGACCTCAGAAGAGATGGGTTTTAATCTTTCTCCTGAAGGCCAAGTGGTCTGACTCTAATCGGATGATATTTGGTAGCGCATTCCACAGCCGAGGTCCCTGGACTGCAAATCTTCGATCTCCTTTGGACTTGTATTTGGCTTTGGGTATTTGGAGTAGGTTTTGATTTGTGGATCGCAGAATGCGATTTGGGTTATGGGCTTTTGGGGGGCGTTTCCTTGAATACACTTATGCATTAGGCAAAGTGCCTTGAAAGCGATTCTGTCTTTTACTGGCAACCAATGAAGGGATCTCACAAATGCAAAAATGTGAATGTGCCCTGTGGGTAATGACAAATGACTCTTTAGATCAAGGGTCTCAAACTGGTGGCCCTCCAGCTGTTGCAGAACTACAAGTCCTATGAGGCATTGCAAGGCTGACAGTTACAAGCATGACTCCCACAGGCAGAGGCATGATGGGACTTGTAGTTTTGCAATATCTGGAGGGCCGCCAGTTTGACACCCCTGCTTTAGATCTTATTAAGTGCACCTGTTGTTTCTTAGTATATACTCAAACTATGTTAGTATTAGTACCCCTTTTTGGATACCCTTTTCTACATATCTGAAAATTTAGACCACATTTTTTTTGCAATAATATTGACCAAATTACAGTACATCTGTGCTTTTCGGCAATGCACACATTACTGCAATGCATGTTATATGCATTGACATATTGTATTGCCCTTCATTTTTAATAGCACCCCAATACACTAAGTCAATGCACATGTGCTTCAACGACCTATAACGCGTAGCAACAAACCATAGTACACTGTCAAACATTTTTGTAACATTTCCATTTTTTGGAACATCAGAAGCTTACTGATTTTAATGGGCTACCTTAAAAGAGAAGTGCGGGTTTCCAAAAAAACAACTGTAAAACTCAATCCAATGCTGTATCTGTCCCCTGCTGGCTCTACAAGTAGAAATGAACAATCAAAGACCACTGAGTGCTCAATTCTTGGTCTTAGTAAGCAGAGAACTCTCTGCTCTGCCCCTCCAACGCTCACTGGAGCACTGGTCTGTGGAGGGAGATGCCGGATTAGTCTCTCAGAAGGGCTGAGAGGCTGAACCACCTGCCAGTCAGGCATCTGGGTTGATCTCAACAATAGTTTTGGGATCCCTGCAGAGCTTAGACCGGTTGTGTGATATTAGCTGCCAGCAGGCTAAATCTGGGAGTGCAAAAAAAAAAAGTGCATTCCTTTAACCACTTCACCCCCGGACCATATTGCTGCCCAAAGACCAGAGTACTTTTTGCGATTCGGGACTGCGTCGCTTTAACAGACAATTGCGCGGTCGTGCGACGTGGCTCCCAAACAAAATTGGCGTCCTTTTTTTCCCACAAATAGAGCTTTATTTTGGTGGTATTTGATCACCTCTGCGGTTTTTATTTTTTGCGCTATAAACAAAAATAGAGCGACAATTTTGAAAAAAATTAATATTTTTTACTTTTTGCCATAATAAATATCCCCCAAAAATATATAAAAAACCTTTTTTTTTCCTCAGTTTAGGCCGATACGTATTCTTCTACCTATTTTTCGTAAAAAAAATCGCAATAAGCGTTTATGATTGGTTTGGGCAAAAGTTATAGCGTTTACAAAATAGGGGGTATTTTTATGTCATTTTTATTAATATTTTTTTTTTACTAGTAATGGCGGCGATCAGCGATTTTTTTTCGGTATTGCGACATAATGGCGGACACTTCAGACACTTTTGACACATTTTTGGGACCATTGGCATTTTTATAGCGATCAGTGCTATAAAAATGCATTGGATTACTATAAAAATGCCACTGGCAGTGAAGTGGTTAACACTAGGGGGCGGGGAAGGGGTTAAGTATGCCTGGGTGTGTTCTTACTGTGGGGGGGGGGGGGTGGCCTCACTAGGGGAAACACTGATCCTCTGTTCATACATGTACTGTATGAACAGAAAATCAGCGTTTCCCCCGCTGACAGGACCGGGAGCTGTGTGTTTACACACACAGCTCCCGGTCCCCGCTCTGTAACGAGCGATCGCGTGTGCCGGGCACACGCACGGGAGTCGGGGGCGAGCAGGGGGCGCGCCTCCGGCGGTGCGCGCGCCCCTAGTGGCGGCTGAAAGAGCCGACGTAGAATGACGTGCTCTCGCCCAGGAGAGCCAGCTTGCCGACGTAGAACGGCGGTGCGCGGTCGGCAAGCAGTTAAAGATCCCAGGAGAAGTATAGCCGAAAAAGCTTTAGCCATACTTCTTGCTTAATGCAATGCACATGATTTAAGCACATTAATGCATATGTGTTAGCTCACTTCACAAATGTTAATCATTTAGGTAATAGTAGATATAGCATCCTTCAGGAGTCAGTCTTATGGAGATGTCTTATGTTTGTCTTGTCCATACCAGCCTAATGTCTTCACTTGTAAAAGAGCACTACAAATAAATCTCATTCTTCCACTTTTATATTAAATTATTTTTATCCATTTTCAAAAAGACATATAAAGAAAAGCATTAAAGTAACCGCAGTTGTTAAAAAACAAAAAGTAAAAAACACCTGCAGGGCAATGGCATAATGTGCTAGTATGCATTGCACATGAACACATTATGAAATACTAACCTTGGAACAAAGCCCTCCAGCGCTGTGCTGTCACCACTGAGAGGGCGGACATCTTCCCCCGGTCTTTCTTCCGGGTTCACGCGCTCCTGCTATGTGATTGACCGGAGCAGCAATGACGTTACTCCCGTGCATGCGCAAGCCCTCGGTTCCAGCAAAAAGCTCTGAAGGCCCGGCACGGTATGTCGGACCTTCAGAGCACGTGCATCGGTAATGTAGCTTGCTGCATCCAGGGTGAATATCTCCTAAACGGTGCACGTTTAGCAGATATTTATTTTACCTACAGAGAAACCATAAAGGCTTACCTGTAGGTAAAAATGACCAAGCAGGGTTTACTGCCGCATTAAATGAAAACTTGTACACGACACAAAAGATAGAGCAGTCTTTCCATTTAATAATACGCTCTTGCTTTCTAGCAATGATTCTGTTTCACACCTTGGGGTGCAAACCACAATGGTGATTTTTCAAAAATAATTGTTCACCTCCTATAGTCCCATTAAAATGTGGTTATTTTGAGTTATTACAGTTTGCAAAATACTGGGGGCCGGATTCAGCAATAATTTCCGCCAGCGTATCTATAGATACGCCTTGTAAATTCAAAGCTGCGTCGGCGTATCTTCTTTCTATATTCAGAAAGCAAGATACGCCGAAATTAGGCTAAGATCCGACTGGCGTAAGTCCCTTACGCCGTCGTATCTCAGGGTGCATATTTACGCTGGCCGCTAGGTGGCGCTTCCGTAGTTTTTCAGGGTAGAATATGCAAATGACCTAGATACGCCGATTCACAAACGTACGTGCGCCCAGCGGATTTTTTTTACGTCGTTTGCGTAAGGCTTTTCCGGCGTAACGTTGCTCCTGCTTCTGTGAGGCGTACGCAATGTTAAGTATGGACGTCGTTCCCGCGTCGAATTTTGAATTTTTTACGTTGTTTGCCTAAGTCGTTCGCAAATAGGGCTGAACGTAATTTACTTTCACGTCGAAAACAATGACGATTTGCGGCGGAATTTCGAGCATGCGCACTGGGATTCTTTCACGAACGGTGCATGCGCCGTTCGTAAAAAGCGTAAAATTTGCGGTGTCAACAATAATTTAAATAAAACACGCCCACATCATCCCCATTTGAATTAGGCGGGCTTACGCCTGCCCACATACGTTACGCCACCGTAACTTAGGGCGCAAGTTCTTTATGAATACGGTACTTGCGCCCTAATTTACGGTGGCGTAACGTATCGGAGATACGTTACGCCCGCACAATATTACGCAGGGCTACCTGAATCCGGCCCTTTCTTTTTAATACCACTTTATTGAATAACTTCCTGTTACTATTGAGTTCACATATAATATAAATAAACTTCATTGTTTCTTATTAATAAATATCATCTCTACTTGAGTTTGGTGGTTTAGATGAACAGGTAGTGGTGTCACTTTTTGTGGATCAAAAAAATTCACCATGTACAGACATAGGGGCAGATCCACAGAGCGAGTACGCCGGCGTATCTACTGATACGCCGGCGTACTTTCAAATTACCCGCATCGTATCGTTGTTTTGAATCCTCAAAACAAGATACAACGGCATCTGGGTTAGATCCGACAGGTTTACGTCTTCGTACGCCTTCGGATCTAAGATGCAATTCTTCGGCGTCTGCTGGGTGGCGTTCACGTCGTTTTCCGCGTCGAGTATGCAAATTAGCTATTTCCGACGATCCACGAACGTACGAGCGGCCGGCGCATTCCTTTACGTCGTCTCTAGTCGGCTTTTTTCGGCGTATAGTTAAAGCTGCTATTTCGTGGCGTACTCAATGTTAAGTATGGCCGTCGTTCCTGCGTATAATTTCAATTTTTTTTTTTTTGCGTAAGTCGTTCGTGAATCGGGATGGACGTAATTTACGTCCAGGTCAAAACCAATGACGTCCTTGCGACGTAATTTCACGCAATGCACAGCGGGAAATTTATGGACGGCGCATGCGCAGTTCGTTCGGCGCAGGGACGCGCTTCATTTAAATGAAACACGCCCCCTACCTGCCCAATTTGAATTCCGCGCCGTTACGCAGCTTAAGATACACTACCCCGCCGTAACTTACTTAAATCTTTATGGATTCGAACCAAAGCCAGGTAAGGTACGGCGGCGTAGCGTATCTCAGATACGATGCACCGGGGCAGATCTTTGTGGATCTGCCCCATAGAATCTGCCCCTGAAACGACATGATCTATAACAATGGGGACAACTTTACTAGAGATAGGGAGCCTCACCTGCGGCCCCTGACATGCCAGTAATGCTAAAGAAGATTGTAAGACTGCGGGCATACATCAGTAGATGGTCAGAGACTGAAAACGTGTTTGGAGACCGGATACATGCTGTTTTGAGGCTGCTACAGATCACTGCCATTACAGCCCCTTTATGTATCAATAATCCCATTCCCAATAGTGACTGTTGGAGCCTACAAATTGGATACTAGGGATATATCTTCTTCCCACCTTGCCTCTTTTGTCTCAGCATGGCTCACTCACAGATGTGAATATTGTGTCAAATTAATTTACATGCAGCAGGCAACTCATGCTTAAAAATAAGTAGGTTTTGGCACTTCACATTTAAACGGAACAGTTTGTACTTCCTTAGTAACTCACCTTCAAGGCTTTTGTGATTCAAGATTCCTGAAAACCAACATTAATCCCAACATTTGGCATTGGCATTGTGATCTAATGTCTGTGTATATATACAAAGCTTATTTTTGTTATGTAAAAGAAAGCTCTACTTTCAGTTTCACATCATTGTATATGTATACAGTACATGTGTTTAGATGGGCAATAAAAAATGAGGTATGTAAACCCTGTTGGTATTTGGTGATTCATTTCCATTTCTCAACTTCTTCAGGTACTTCTAGAAAATTTACAGAGCTATTGGTCCTGCAATACTGCATCTATATTTATTTTGTGCAAATGCCAGTAAAATCGAATATCACTGAGCTATTTTCTTTTCAAGTCGGATGTTCTTCATTTTTAAGTACAACTTGAATCAGAAAAATACCACATTATGACCACACGATGGAGCGGATGATTCTAGTAAGGATCATGAGCTCTGTCTAGTGGCCATAATATGTTAATATCCTGATTTACATGATGGCTATAATGAGTTTCTAACCCAGGGGTCTCCAAACTTTTGAAACAAATGGCCAGTTTATTGTCCTTCAGACTTTTGGGGGGCTGGACTGTGACCAGCAGAAGTGGAAATTTTCCTGGCATCAATGGAAATAAACATTGCCACATTTGGTATTAGTGGGAGGAATAGTGCCCCACTGTTGGTATTAGTGGGAGAAATGGTGTCCCACTGTTGATGTCAGTTGTCAGAATAGTGTCTCATATCAATGGGAGGGATATGTTTCAAGGGCCAGATAAAGACAAGCAAAGGGCCACATTTGGCCCCCCGTCTGCAGTTTGGACACCACTGTTTTAACTTGTTAAGCCTCGTACACACGACCGAGTTTCTCGGCAAAAAACAGCAAGAAACTTGCTGGGAGATATTTTTTTGCCGAGGAAACCGGTCGTGTGTACATTTTCGTTGAGGAAACTGTTGAGAAACTCGACGAGCCAAAAAGAGAGCAAGTTCTCTATTTCCTCAACGGGAATGGAGAAACTTGCCTTGTCGAGTTCCTCGACAGCCTAATAAGGAACTCGACGAGGAAAACAATGTGTTTCGCCTGTCGAGTTCCTCGGTCGTGTGTACGAGGCTTGATTCCTGATTTGATCCAGTTTCTTGTGTTGCTAAGTTCTAAGAATTGAATTAGGAATAAACAGAACTGCAGAAATACAAGAAGGTTGATTATTTTAGAATTTACAGCAAAGCGTTTGTCATAAGGAATTTAGTGTAGCTTACAAACTCTAATCCCCTCCCTTCTATCTATCACTGCTATTGAACAAAAAGTGGCAATCAAACTGGTGTGAAAAAATTTCTATGTATTTGCTTTGAACTCTAAATATACAGTAAATGAGAGCATGAATGGAAATGATATTAAAATGACCAGTGTGGTCATCTACATTTGCCGGAGCAAAAATATATATTTCCCAGTCAGTTGTATGGATCGAGAATATGCTTTCACCTTTGTATAGTAGAGTCTTTCCATCTAAAAACATAATACTGTATATTAGAATTTATGTTGCTAGTGTAGAATGTTGGTGGTAGTGTTTTGTTGACATGGGGGGATAACAATAGGCATTAACCACTTAAGACCCGGACCAATATGCAGGTAAAGAACCATGGCCCTTTTTGCGATTTGGCACTGCGTCACTTTAACTGACAATTGCGCGGTCGTGCGACGTGGCTTCCAAACAAAATTGGTGTCCTTTATTTCCCACAAATAGAGCTTTCTTTTGGTGGTATTTAATCACATCTGCGGTTTTTATTTTTTGTGCTATAAACAAAAATAAAGTGACAATTTTAAAAAAAATCAATATTTTTTACTTTTTGCTATAATAAATATCCTCCAAAAACATATAAAAAAAACTATTTTTTTCCTCAGTTTAGGCCAATATGTATTCTTCTACCTTTTTTTGGTAAAAAAAATTGCAATAAGCGTTTATCGATTGGTTTGCGCAAAATTTATAGCGTTTACAAAATAGGGGATAGTTTTATTGCATTTTTATTAATATTTTTTTTTACTACTAATGGCGGCGATCAGCGATTTTTTTTCATGACTGCGACATTATGGAGGACACATCGGACAATTTTGACACATTTTTGGGACCATTGTCATTTTCACAGCAAAAAGTGCTATAAAAATGCATTGTTTACTGTGAAAATTACAATTGCAGTTTGGGAGTTAACGACTAGGGGGTGCTGAAGTGGTTAAGTGTGACCTCATATGTGTTTATAACTGAAGGGTGGCGGGGCTGGATGTGCAACGTCATTGATCGCCTTTCCCTATATCAGGGAACAGACGATCAGTGACATTGCCACTGTGAAGAACGGGGAAGGTGTGTTTACACACACCTCCCCCCGTTCTTCAGCTCCTGTGACCGATCGCGGGACTCCGGCGGCGATCGGGTCCGCGGGTCCCACGGCCACGGTCATGGAGCTTTGGACCGGGTCACGGGCGCGCACCCGAGGCTGGGCAGGTTTGTGCTTGTGCCCAGCAGTGCCATTCTGCCGACGTGAGTGGTTAAATACAAACTAGTGACAATATTAATACATTAGTGATGCACTACATTACTGATTGAATTTTAAATACAGGTACTCCTCACTTAACGACCATGTTCCGTTCCAACGACCAGGTCGTTAAACGAGGAGTCACAATAATCAATATTTTAGGCATTCTTAACTAATGTACTGTACTGTATTGTGAAAAAAAAGGTCTAAACACACAACTCCAGATCATTAACATTTTAATTTGCATAAGTACAGAACACAAACAAAAATTCTGTACTGTACTTTACAATACAATGGTGTATAGCACATCGTTCGGGTGGGGGGAGCAGGTCATAAGTCCAAGTGGTCTTTAAACAAGTAAGTCATTAAACAAGGAGTATCTGTATCAGGAATAAATGCATTAAAACATTATAATAATACATAAAAACATTATTGCCAAAATTATCCTCATTGTTTGGAATACATGTGTCTGGACTGAGAAAGGTTTTCTCCTTAATAAATAGAGACTTTACTTTCTTGATTTGAGCTAATAGAATTCTTGATTTACTCCTATACAGAAGACCCAAATCTAGATCTGCAATAGGTTCAGACATACATAATCATGACCATATCTAACAGATATGGGTGTGTAGCATTACCTCCGCAGGAGCTGCTGGATTTTTGGGTGGTACATTTACCTCATGGCTCCTCTGAATTCCTAGGGGTGAATGATGCATATTGCATATTGTAGAAGTAAAGGAATGTCCACGACAGGTGCTGTTTGTTGTGCTCTTTATTACCCAGCCGGATAAAAACAGTAAACTTGTGGTGAGGAAAGTAAAGTTGAAGAAGAAGGTAGAACAGCAGATTCAGGCGTGATGATAGGGAAACAGTCCTGCTCCCAAGCGTAACACTTCTCTGCGCCGCTCCTGTCACAGCGGGTTTAGTGTACCCGAACAGGCCTCTCTCACTGACCTGAAAGCCGGAGTATCACTCGGACAATTGTAGGACAAAGTCTCTGCCACAGACCCTCCTTGGTGAACTTGAACTTGGGGAAAAGTCTCTGCCACAGACCCTCCTCAGTGAGCCTCAGAAAGATACCTCTGCCACAGGCCCTCTCTGGATTAAATTCTTGGAGATATACCTCCTTGGATAAGTTACGCCTGGATCTCCTATAACTTGTCGCCAAGGTACCGACTGACAGGTGATAAATTCCTCAGTGTCCGGCTACTTCGATCCCCGGTGGTTTGTCCAGGCCCTTTTGGACCGCCAGCCTCTCAATGGCGCTCCTCAGACTGACTCCACACCAAACAGCAGTACAGCTTGGGATCCTCAAAGGTGGGAACCCAGTCACTCACTGGGTCCCCATCGCTGTTCAGATGTTCCGGGCCAGCATGGTCATGGAACCAGGAACACTGCGTGGCACGCACGCCCCGGCCAGGTAGACCATAACGCCGGGGCGCCGTGATTTGGTCACCCTAAAGGTGGGTGCCACACTGGACGAAGAAGACCCTGAACCAATGGCGTCTGTCTCATAAATACCCCTTACCCAGCATGCACAGCGAGGTCAAACCCTCCTGATTGGCTGCTGGAAAGAGCACCCAAACCTTGACTCCATTGCTGCCACCTGCAGCACCGGGGCTGGAAGAACACCCCAACGCAACAGAATAGCCTACAGCACAGCCAAGCCGAGACAGAGACCCTGTTTTGCACTTAACAAATCTGGATCAGAGTCTAACTACATAGGCGCTACAGGTGGATTAGATGAGTGCCAGTTATACATAAGGTCCGGGTAAATAATAGTGAGAGTTGGAGAGCTGTATAGACAGAGTATGGAACATCACATCACCCATCCTGGTCATTTATTACCCAAGCAAATATATTTTAGATTCAAAAGTTGATAACAGCCCATGTATTGGCATTTCATGGGTGGCATAATCAATTGGGTCTATAAATGAAGGAAAACAGCATATTCATAATTAATTAAAATCATATCCTAATTTCACCTGAGCTTTACTTACTTATCGTAACCAATCACAAATCATCTTTTGTAACTGATATTTACAAGAAGAAAATGTAATACTGTATGAAAAAAAGAAAATTACCTGCTTCCTTCATCCACACAGGTAGATAGGGGAGTCACTCCCGCTATGCTATTGTGTTCAGAATACAATGATCAATGCTGCTGGTTATAGCTTGTGACACTGATCAATAGGCTAAAACCCAACAGGCTCGTTTTACAGAAATCGATTGGTAGATCGGCTTCTGTACATACAGGGTGCCCATACATGGATCAAAAAGGACCAGTTCAAACCCCATGGTCCATGGTGGCACCGAACTGACCCCGAATTAAGAATGCTTACAACATTTCCCATGATAACATCTAGAAAAACAAGAATATGTGTGTTCAAGAGCTTCAAGTGGTTTTCATTGCACAACATTATTGTAAATTTTTAGTAGCGATTATTATTAAAAAGTTGAGGACACCTGGTTCAGTTTATACAAAAGGAAGAGCTTTCTGTCATTTTAAATCAAAATTATGAATTCATAAATATGACTTAAATTGACATTTAATACACTATTTGTACAATTTATTCTATAATAGGGGTTCACGTCTCATACAAATAAATAAAAAAAAACATGCTAAAGTGCTATCTCAAAAAGGATATCAGGGAACTGGAGAAAGTGCAGAGAAGGGCAACCAAACTTATAAGAGGCATGGAGGAGCTCAGCTAGAAACTGAATTTATTCACTCTTGAGAAAAGGAGAATGTGATCAACGTGTACAAATATATAAGGGGTCCATATAGTGAACTTGGTGTTGAGTTATTCACTTTACGGTCAACACAGAGGACACTCTTTATGTCTAGCGGAAAAGAGATTTTATCTCCAAATACGGAAAGGTTTCTTCACAGTAAGAGCTGTAAAAATGTGGAATAGACTCCCTGCAGAGGTTGTTCTGGCCAGCTCAGTAGATTGCTTTAAGAAAGGCCTGGATTCTTTCCTAAATGTACATTTATAAGTAAAGTTCATCCAGTGAAAATCCGATTGCCTCTCAGGGGATCAGGAAGGAATTTTTCCCCCTGCTGTAGCAAATTAGAGCATGATCTGCTGTTTTTTTTTTGCCTTCTACTAGATGGACTTTTGTCTTTTTTCAACCTGACTAACTATGTAACTAGAGTAAAACCTTGGTCCAAAGCTATCTGAAATATTATTACAAATGAATGATTTTGAAAATATACAGTACATTGCACTTATGCAAACATAAAGTGTAGTATGTATATCTGAGTGTGCTGTATGTAATTATACAGAATACGTGTGACATGAACATGCTGCTTTTTTCTTTGCCAAGCTTTGTAAGTATTTTCAACACAGGCCTTCCCCTCACTAAAATCATAATGCTAAGACCACAGACAGTCATTAGGGCTAAAGTTTAGTCAGCTCCTATATTGTTCATATTGATTTTCAATGCCAAAAACACTGTAATTACAGCTGTGGGAGCATTTTGTTATAATCACAGAGTGCAAAATGCAATGCAGAAAAAAACACTGTTCTGCATCAATTTCTAGTAACACATCCAAAAGCATTTTCACTTCTCAGGCAAACCGGATGACCTGACAGCCTACATATACAGATATAGTACTTGTCATTATTAAAGGGGAATTCCAGCTCATACAATATTGCTTTCAAACATATAGTGCCAACAATGTATATTTTGTTAACTTCATAAATTATTACACACATTCCGGGGCATTAACTATGCTTGCTACATGGTACAGGGAACTGTCAGAAGTTGGTGTGATACATTAACTACTTGCTGACTGCCCTATAACACTTTTATTCCTACCGGGTGGCAGCTGTGTGCAGAATCATGTATATATATGTGATGCTGCACTTCCGCCTGCAGAAGCTGATGTGGGGACTCAATGTCTTCCAGCACCCATCAATCATCAGTAAAACACAGAGAACTGAGATATGTAAGCAAGGCATATCTCCATTGACAGGGGGGGGGGGGGCACTGATCCTGTGTCTCTGCAAAGAAGGGACTAGAATCAACCTCTTCCCTTAGTGAAAGCAGTACACTGGGGGTTATTTACTAAAGGCAAATCCACTTTGTACTACAAGTCCAAACTACAAGTGCAAAGTTCACTGGAAATTGCACCGAAAGTGCACTTGGAAGTGCAGTCGCTGTAGATCCGAGGGGGACATGCAAGGAAAATAAAAAACAACATTTTAGCTTGCACATGATTGGATAATAAAATCAGCAGAGTTTCCCCTCATTTCAGATCTTCCCCTCAGATTTACAGGGACTGCACTTCCAAGTGCATTTTCAGTGCAATTTCAAGTGCACTTTGCACTTGTAGGGCCGGATTCAGATACATTGGCGTATCTCTCCGGCCCGCGTAACGTATCTCCGATATGTTACGCCGCTCTATTTCTGTGCGCAAGTTCTTTATTCACAAAGAACTTGTGCCCTAAGTTAGAGCGGCGTAGCGTATGTGTTGCGGCGTAAGGCCGCGTAATTCAAATGGGGATGTAGGGGGCGTGTTTTATTTAAATTTCCCTTGACCCCACGTTTTTTACGTTTTACTTGAACGGCGCATGCGCCGTCCGTAAAATCTCCCAGTGTGCATTGCTCTAAATGACGTCGCAAGGACGTCATTGCTTTCGTCGTGAACGTAAATTATGTCCATCCGTATTCGCGAACGACTTACGCAAACGATGTAAAAATTTCAAAACTCCGCGCGGGAACGACGGCCATACTTAACATTGGCTGCGCCTCATAGACCCAGGGGTAACAGTACGCCGGAAAAAGCCGAACGCAAACAACTTAAAAAAAAAAAGCGCCGGGCGGTCGTTCGTTTCTGAATTGGCGTAACTCCTCATTTGCATATTCGTCACGTAAAAAAAACGAAACACCACCTAGCGGCCGGCCTGGAATTGCAGCCTAAGATCCGACGGTGTAAGACACTTACACCTGGCGGATCTTAGGGATATCTATGCGTAACTGATTCTCTGAATCAGTCGCATAGATATAGAACTCAGAGATACACCGTCGTATCTCTTTCTGAATCTGGCCCGTAGTTTGCACTTGTAGTGCAATGTGGATTTTCCTTTCGTAAATAACACCCACTGTACACAAAAATACCGGCTAGGCACACCTTTAACCCTTGGATTAGTGGGTACCTTGTTGCTTGACCGCACAATTGTCAGTTGAAGTAACACACTGCCGTATTGCATAAAATGGCCTGGTCATGAAGGGGAGTAAATCTTCCAGAGGTCAAGAGATTAAAAGAGTCGTTAGTTCTATTTCAGGTCTATCCATGCCACCTGCACCAGTTTCTATCTCAGAGTTAAACAGAAATGAGTGCAGATCTGCACCTGCTTAACAAAGGGAATGTAGCAGTTTTCCATATAGAAAACTGCTGCAGGTTCCCTCCAGCTGTGACCTTGTAGTAGTGTATGTGGGCTGTCAGTAGACAGCTCACATCCCTCTCTCTGCCTGTGCAGTGATTACACAACACGAGCAGAGACTGCACAGGGTTAACACTAGGGGGACCAGACATCCCCAGTTTCAGGGGACAGTCCCCGGATTGAGGACACTGTCCCCAGACCAAGTCTGTCCCCGGTTTTGTCCCCGGATTGGATTTGATCAGGTGCTGGGCCAATTTCAAAGACAGTCGGTGCAGAATAAAAAATAATTCTGAATTCCCCTCCCCCCCCTACTCTGCCGTTCCTACTAGCATAGGGGGGGTGTATTTTTTCCATTATCTGTGCCCCTTTTTGATGATCATGTGCTGGTCGGGGGCGGGGGGAATATTTCTTCAGTTTCAGGTACCCAATCAGCTCCGCTCGCATGTTCTTATGTCTTGGCTCAAGTCCCGGCCAGCCGCCTGCCTATCTTCTTGTCTTCTCCGGCGGAGTGATCACTCCCCACCCAGTAGTAGCCAGGGCCCAGAGAGTAAGACTTTACAGGCTGTGAGGTAGGGGCAGAGAATCGCTGATTGCCGCCATTACTACTACTAAAAAAATATGTCCCCGGATTTAATTTTAAAAATCTGGTCACCTTAGTTAACACCCTCCTCCTCCTCCTCCTTCCACTCTGAGCCATACCAGAGGTGGGAACATGCAGGCAGATTGGAGCATGCAGCTCCAGCTCTCTCTGTTCTCTGTGCCGTATGCTATGACTGTCACAGCCACGGAACAGAGAATGGATCACTACTAATTAACAAAGAGCTTTGACAGGGCTGTCTTAATGCATGGGCACCCCTGGGCACTGCCCAGGTGCATGGGGGCTCCATGATTGTCTTGCATTACATCACATTTACCAACTGTCCCGGATTTGCTGGGCCAGTCACACTTTTCACTAAGCTGTCCCAGGCAAGCCTTGTCCTGAGCAGCATCCTGGAACCTGTACTCTGTCTTCCTGATCCCAGTATTGTGCCCTCCTGACCTCCCTGTACTGTGTCCTTCTGCCTAACCCTTGTACTGTTCCCTTTGTGTTCATTTGTCTTCGATTTATGGAATGTTTTTTATATTGTTTCAAATTAATTTTATTGAAAGTACTAATAAATGTTTAATTTTATCAACTATTTATTCTTTAATTCTTGAGAGTAGGTGCGTAAATTGGGGCAGGCTGGTAGGGATCCATGATGCAATTAAGACAACCCTGAGCCTTGCACTCCTTTTGTTAATTAGGAGCGGCACCTGCCCTATGTTCTAATTTTGTTTGCCTACCTTCCTGCATTATTGGATGTGTTATGCAGGCAAGGGGTAAACTATGTGAAAGCCTGGTCTCTGATATTACCATTGTCCAAAACACAGCTTCTCTGGCAATGTGACTTAAGTTCCCTGGTAACATTATTGTAATACAGACTCTCTGGTAGACTCTCTGGTAATGTTTCTCCTCAGACCTCCCTAACATCTTGCCCTCTTTGATAGCTTAGCCTTTTTAGGGATTCTGTCCCTTTGGTATCATATTCTGGTAACATGGTCCCTCTGCCATCTTGTTACTTACACATTTTCCTCCAGCTGCTCTGATTCCATTCCTCAATACAGTGGCGGCACGTCCATAGAGGGCGCAGGAGTGCTGCCCCCTCTCGCTCCTGCACCGCCACTGAAAACAATACACAGATTCATGCATTGCATGAATCTATGTATTGTCGCCGCTACCCACTATTCAGAGTGCCGGCCATCTGAATAACGGCAGCTGGTTGGCTTTGGAAGTGTCTATCAGATCCAGCGACAGGCGTCTCAGCCAATCAGGTTCACCGGTTCTGGTTACAGGTAACCCGATTGGCTGAAGCGACATCGAGGGTGGGACTACTTCGAGGAATCGTGAAGGAGGATCCGAGGATGGCTGACCGAGAAAGGTAAGTGCCAGGTGGGTGGACGACAATCTGGCGGCATTTTAGAGGCAAACTGGCGGCAATTGATCGGCACAGTGGCGACAATGGCATTGCACAGTGGCGACAATTGATGGGCACAGTGATTGATGGGCACAGTGGCGACAATGGCATGGCACAGTGGCGACTGGCACAGTGGTGACAATTGATGGGCACAGTGGTGACAATGGCATGGCAAAGTGGCTGCGTTTGACATGGCACAGTGGTGACAATTGATGGCACAATGGCTGCGTTTGGCACGGCACAGTGGCGACAATTGATGGGCACAGCGGCGACAATGGCATGGCACATTGGCGAAAATTGATGGCATGGCACAGTGGTGACAATTGATGGGCACAGTGGCAACAATTGATGGCACAGTGGCTGCGTTTGATGGCATGGTACAGTGGCGACAATGTTTTTTTTTTTCGTTTGTTTGTGCCCCCCAAAAATTTTGAGCACCAGCCGCCACTGCCTCAATACTGTTTCTTGTAATTTTCTGCCTTTTGTGTTATAATCTGTCTATAACGTAGCCTCTTTGACAACATTGTATGTCTGGTAAATAAGCTTCTTGTACCTACAGTGTATCTCTTCAGTGACATTTCTGTGGTAATATGTGGTAGATGGATTGAGGTGCCAGATGTTCTCTATCTACGGGCTCCTGAGCTATTATACCAACCCTGTCTTTTGAAGGGGCTCCAGCCAAAATTGTTTTTTTAGTTTGGTACAGAACTACCAGCTGGGGATATTTACTTTTACCAGCATTGGGACAAGGTCATCCAATGCCCATGGTTATTGATGAGCCGAACACCCCCTGGTTCGATTCGCACCAGAACATGCGAACAGGCAAAAAACATGCAAACACCGTTAACGTCTATGGGACACGAACATGAAAAATCAAAAGTGCTCATTTTAAAGGTTAATATGCAAGTTATTATCATAAAAAGTGTTTGGGAACCTGGGTCCTGTCCCACGGGACATCAATGCAGCGCAGCATTGCGAGCGGTTTTAACCCTTTCTCGGCCGCTAGCGTGGGTTAAATGCGCCCTGCTAGCGGCCAAAATGTGCCGCAAATCCGCCCATAGTGCTGGCGGTAAAAATAGCGGCATTTTGCTGGCGGCGCTATGAACGGTTCAGTGTGAAAGGGCGCTATGAACGGTTCAGTGTGAAAGGGCTCTTAGAGCAGTGGTCATCAACCCTGTCGTCAGGGCCCACTAACAGGCCAGGTTTGCAAGATAACTGAAATACATAACAGGTGATATCATTTGATGCTCAGTGATTGCAGTATTCTAGTCTGAATCTCCCTAAGGTAATACATACAATCTTGCCTGTTAGTGGGCCCTGAGGACAGGGTTGATGACCACTGCTTTAGAGGTTACCAGGTTAGAGTTACACAGAAGGGGCCAAATTCCCCAAAACGTAGCCTAACTTAACTTTCAGCAGTTAAGTTACACAGGCGTTAAATTTCTACCTAAGTGCCCGATCTTCAAAGCACTTACCTAGAAATTACACGCCGTGTAACTTAAGTGCCTCCGTCGCAAGGCGGTCCTCCTCTCCGGGGGGCGATTACAATTTAAATGAGGCGCGCTCCCGCGCCGGCCGTACTGCGCATGCGTGTGACGTAATTTTCCCGACGTGCAGCGCGCGAACGTAATTTACGCCGGGCTTTGTGGATTGCGACGGGACAATAAAGTTGCGACGGGTGAAAAAAAAATACGCGCCGGGGAAAAAAAAAAAAATTTACAGCGTCGCTCGGCATGCATTCCTGAGAGGGAGAACTCCATGGAAATTTTCAAAGAAAAAACCGGCATGGGTTCCCCCCCCAGGAGCATACCAGGCCCTTAGGTCTGGTATGGGTTGTAAGGAGACCCCCCCTATGCCGAAAAATCGACGTAGGGGGTCCCCCTACAATCCATACCAGACCCGTATCCAAAGCACGCTACCTGGCCGGCCAGGAATGGGAGTGGGGACGATCGAGCGCCCCCCCCTCCTGAGCCGTACCAGGCCGCATGCCCCCAACATGGGGGGGTTGGGTGCTCTGGGGCAGGGGGGCGCACTGCGGGCCCCCCCACCCCAGAGCACCCTGTCCCCATGTTGATGAGGACAGGACCTCTTCCCGACAACCCTGGCCGTTGGTTGTCGGGGTCTGCGGGCGGGGGGCTTATCGGAATCTGGGAGTCCCCTCAAATAAGGGGGCCCCCAGATACCGGCCCCCCACCCTAAGTGAATGGATATGGGGTACATCGTACCCCTACCCATTCACCTGGAGGCAAAGTGATAGTTATTAAACACACAACACAAGGGTTTTTAAAAATCATTTATTAGTCTGCTCTGGAGGCCCCCCCTGTCTTCTTTAGCTCTAATACCAGGGGGGGCTTCTTCCGCTCTCCGGGGGTCTTCTCCGCTCTCCGGGGGGG
This sequence comes from Rana temporaria, assembly GCF_905171775.1. Taxonomy (NCBI): domain Eukaryota; kingdom Metazoa; phylum Chordata; class Amphibia; order Anura; family Ranidae; genus Rana; species Rana temporaria. The sequence goes on from NC_053489.1 coordinate 554,114,693, forward strand.
CTTCTTCTTCCGTTCTCCGGGGGGGGGGGGGTCTTCTTCTATCTTCGCCGCTCTCCGCTGTTGACTCGGCGCACCCCGGTTCTTCTCCAGCTGTCCGGTGCCTTCTCCTTCAGCGCTGGCTGCCTGCTATCTTCGTGTGTTAGCTCAATTACTAGCAGGCAGCCAGCGCGGTCTTCTGTGACGTCATCTTCTTCTCTTCTCTTCTTCTCCCTTCTTCCGATGTTGACTCGACGCCTCTTCTCACTGCAATGATGGAAGCGCGCCTTGCATCCCATTTATATAGGCCTCACCGTCCCATCATGCTCCGGTAGGTACCCACGTGGGTAGGCACCCACCACGTGGGTACCTACCGGAGCAAAATAAAGTGACAGTGTTTTTTATTTTAAATAAAATAAATAATTTAAAAAATAAATACAATTAATTTTGTCATTATTTATTTTATATATATTTTATATATATATGTGTAGCGCTACCCCCGGAGGAGCTGCTGAATTTTTGGGCGGCGTGTTACCTCTTGGCTCCTCCGAAATTCCTAGGGGTAATTGATGTATAGTACATCTAGTACAGGGGTGTCCAAACTTTTTTCAAAGAGGGCCAGATTTGATGAAGTGAACATGCGCGAGGGCCGACTATTTTGCCTGACATTCTTTGAACCATTAAAATTCGGTCTATGTGTGTTCGTCTGAGCACTAATACACTGCTCAACAAGAATTATCTTGCCTTTGTGGCTGTGTGGTGAAGAGCTTGGGCGTGTTATTTGGATATACTGTATATATTTCTTTTGTAGCCCCAACGAATTCCAGAGCGCTGCTTAGGACTAAGGATGAGTATATACCGTATTTAATCGGTGTATAACACGCACGGGCTTACCATTGCCATGAATGCAGCCTTACCATTGCCATGAATGCAGCCTTACCATTGCAACCAATGCAGCCTTACCATTGCAACCAATGCAGCCTGATCGATGCCCATCTGCAGCCTCGGAGGGCAGAGGGAGGGGATGGGACGAGTGTCGACAGATTACAAACAGGAGAATCTCTTGTTTACTCTGTGGCCTCTTTAATACAAAGTCCCGTCTCCTATGATAGACAGAACAGTCGTCCAATGGCATCCCAGGAGACAGGACTTGCAATAGAGACGCTGCTGAGTAAACAGGAGATTCTCTTCATGTAATCTGACGACGCTTGTCCTGTCTCCTCCAAGGCAGCGCCAATAAATACAGTATATATCTTTTGTGGCCCTGGGGGCCACAAACAATAAGTATATCCAAATCCCCAGGGGGGCCACATTAAATCAACAGGGGGGCCACATTTGGCCCCCGGGTCGGACTTTAGCACCAGTACTATATAGTACATAGGCGCTACATATATATATATATATATATATATATATATATAAACATTTATACACTGTCACTTTTTATTTAGTTTTTTCGATTTTCAGCTAATTTAGGGATTTTTCCATGCACTTCTCTAAGATTGACAGAGGTTCTAACAGTTTCCTATTCTACTAAAAATGGAAATACAGAAGATGCTCAGGTACAAGAATATCTTTGAATTATCGAAAGGCTGCAGCTTTGGTGTAAATCTACTGTATTTATTTATTACAAGTACTTCTGTGGCACCATCAATTTACACAACGCTTCACATATATATTTATATACAGTAAAACCTTGGTTTGAGAGTAACTTGGTTTGAGAGCGTTTTGCAAGACAAGCTAATTTTTTTAATACATTTTGACTTGATATACAAGCGATGGCTTGATGTAAGAGTAGCGTACTGTCACAACGCAGTGTAAAATAGAAGAGAAGCACCTCTAAGTGTAGCAATATGGTTATAGTTAATAAAGGTAAACATTTAGAAACTCACATGGTTGATGATTAAAACAGGCACATCTAAGTATGCAGGCATCCGGGGGAAAGCTGTCCACATAGACGATCCTCCTCACTGCCATTGATGTTGTCCCTTCCACGAGCAGTTCAAGCCTCGCTTTCAGATCGCTTTACTGCAGGGTAGTCTTCCCGGTTATGACTGCAGACTGACAGCAGTGAGAGCCGACCGTGAAGAGGACGGTCTATGTGGATCGCTTTACCCAGATGCCTGTATACTTAGATGTGCCTCTTTTAATCATCAACCATGTGAGTTGCTAAATGTTGTACCTTCATTAAATGTAACCATATTGCTACACTTAGAGGGGCCTCTCTTCTCATTTATACTCTGTAGCTCCTGCTGGATTTTCCTTCTAATCCCCATTTGTGGATGGACATTTTATGGTTGCACAACTTATCACATTGCTATAATCTTTTTATATAGACTATAAACTGAAGGACTTTTGAATAAATAGTTGTGGAACAAATCATTTGAGTTTCCATTATTTCTTATGGGAAAATGTGCTTTGATATACAAGTACTTTGGATTACAAGCATGCTTCCTGAATGAATTATGCTCGCAATCCAAGGTTTTACTGTGTGTATATATATATATATGAAGTGAAACCTCGGATTGCGAGTAACGCGGTTAACGAGCATTTTGCAATATGAGCAATATTTTAAATTCTGACTCGATTTGAGAGTGTTGACTCACAAAACAAGCCTCTGCAGTGTGCAGTACCACATTTGGCCAGAGGTGCAGGAGCGATGGAGCCGATCAGAAATACTCCGTTCCCAAGTGTTTCCGAATGCAACCGAACAGTCTCTGAGTATTTCCGAGTCTCTACAGCACCCCCCTCCCCCTCTAGCCAAATGTGGTATTGTATGCCATAGAATACAATGTGGAACAATTTATTTTTGTTTCCATTGACTTCTATGGGGAAACTCACTTTGACATGCAAGTGCTTTGGATTACAAGCATTCTGGAACGGATTATGCTCGTAATCCAAGGTTCCACTGTACTATATTCACATCAGTCCCTAACTCACATTTATACTTGGGCCAATTTAGACAGGATCAAATTAACCTACCAGTACGTCTCTGGAGTGTGGGAGGAAACATGAGTACACAGAAGAAACCCACACAGGAACAGGGAGAACATGCAAACTCTAAGCAGATAGTGTCATGGTTGGGATTTTAACCAACGACCCCAGTGCTGCTAGGTGGAAGTGCTAACCACTTAGCCACATTGTTGTTCTATGTAGTCATAGGAGTATAATGTCTTATGTACACAGATAACAAAAGACTAACCCTAACCTTCAGTATATGTATTTCTGGGACTCCTATTAGATATATTATAGCAGATAGATATACAGTAACAGTTTATCATGAATTAATATTATATCTTGCTAATAAATGTTGTCCTACATTTAACATTTTCCTATTCGAGGGGATTTTTTGGGGAATCTCTAAGCTTTACAGTTACAGTATATGAATGACAGTGTACTCTAATGTGTACATTACTATTAGGTGTTTCTGTGGTGCTGTAATTTTATGCAGTGCTGTGCATTCACATCAGTCTCTGCCTTCAAGGAGCTTATAATCTAAAGCCCTGTACACACGGCTGGGAATCCTGTCAAGAAAAAAAACGTCGGTTTTCCTGACGGGATTCCTGGCAAGCTTGCCTTGCAAAGCCGTGTATTCAGACAGCCACTCAAAAGAACCGCCGTTCTTTTGAATGGCAAGAACGCAGTGACGTCATCGACTACGACGAGCCGGCGTCTTGTCACATTCGATTCCGTCGCCGCTATCTTGCTACACCCCACACTAACTATGTATGCTACTGCACATGCGTCGAAGTGTACCCTGCAGGTAAGCATACAGACGTCTGGTTTTCTCGGAAGGAAACACTCTGCCGGGAATCCCGACTGCAAAATAGAGAGCAGGGTTCTCTATTTTCCCATCGGGATTCCTGTCTGTTTTCCTGTTGGGAAAAATGCTAGGGAGCATACACACGGCCGGGATTCCCAGCCTAATGCTCTCCTGGCAGTTTTCCTGCCAAGAAAACCCGCGTGTGTGCGAGGCTTTAGTTTCTCTTATAACATGCGTACACACAGGCCCGGATTTCCCACAAGGCCAAGGGCTCCAAGGGGCGGCAGTGGCATGGAGTCCCCCGACGCCCGGAACAAACAGTTAAGGGCGGTTGGTTATGGGGGAATCCGCTCGCTCGTTAACAAGTGATTGCGGCGATGTCGCCGAAATCACTTGTAAAATATGTGCTCCGATCCGTCCTCCCCCCCACCCCACATACCTCTCTCTGCTGGCTCTGTCTTTGGGAATCCGTCCTCCCCCCGGCCACTGAGTCGGTCTCCTGTCCCTGCTGCCAATGTACACAGTGAGAGGGGAGAGCTGTGCTCTTCCCATCTCAGCTGTGACAGGAGTTCTAGTACAGTGCTAGGACTCTTGTTTTGGAGGTGACAGGGTCAATAAAGAGAACATGTTACCTCCAATTGCTATCAAACAGGAAATTGTTTTCTCCTGTGTGATAGCAAAAAAGTTAAGTGAATTTTTTTTTTAAAATAAATAAATAAGAAATAATAATTAAATTAATAAAATAAAAAAGTAAAGAATAAGAAAAATAATAAGAAAAATAATAAGAAAATGATATGCAAATTTTAAAAAGTAAGCGACAAGCTACAAATAAAAATAAAAAAAGTGATAAGAAAGTAAAAAAAACAAACAAAACATATTTGAACTAACCGTGCCGCACATTCTCCATTGATTTGGGGGGGGGGGGTTTGGTTGGCGGGGAGGGGGTGCATTGTGGAACCTGGCCTTGGGGCGGCAGGGAGAGCAAATCCGGCCCTGCGTACACACACACTAGGACCAATTTGGAAAGGAGCCAGTGGAGCTACCAGCATGTCTTTGGAGTGTGGGAGGAAACTAAACCACCTGGAGAAAACCCGTACAAAAACCCATACAACATGGAGAACATGCAGATGATGTCCTCAGACTATATGGTGAAAAATGAATTATACAACATTTTAATATGCAGTATCAATATCAATTTATAATTTCTGATTGAGACAAAAGGGAAGAAAATGTATATGTTAGACACTACAAAATTATAATTATTGTTGTCCCATTATTTTCATTTAAAAATGTCTGTGTTTGCATAATAATTTTTTATACATTTATAGCAATAAATGACATGAAGCCACCAGCCCCACCTGCTGATTTATGCTTGTTACCCTCTAAATTTTAAGGATCTGAAACATGCAAGATGTCCAGCGGATGCAGCAGTGGCAAACTGTGTTGAAAATGATCAAAAATGTTGCCTGTATTCCGAATAAGAGAATTCGCAGCTCAGATCACATAAAATAATCTATCGTCGAGTATAACTGACTTGTTTACGGCTTCAGTAAACACATTATTAGTCATACTGGTCAGCTCAAATTTCAGAACTATTTATTCGTACATAAAGCTGTTTGACATAACTTGAAAAATGTATAAGAATGTATTTGCTAACGGCAGCAAGCGGCAAAGCCTGCTGATGATATAAATAGATGCATGATTGGGCAAATAAAATATCTTTGTGCTTATAACTGTGTGCCGCTCCTTCTACACAAGTCTACAAATGGATGGATTGGTTTTGTAAAGTTTCATATGTCTCTATTTACCAGGTTGCTCTTCTTCAATGTATCATTGTCATCATGTTTTACTGGATACAGTTTTTGAAAAGCAATAAGCAGGATAGATTCGATTTAACCGGTTCCCGACCGGCGCACAATGATGTACGTCGACAGAATGGCACGGCTGCACAAATGGGCGTACATGTACATCCCCTTTAATTTGTGAGCCATGTGGTCTCGTGTGTGCCTCCGGTGGTGCGCTCGCGACCCTGCCATGAGCTACATGACCGCGCCCGTGGGACCCGTTTGCTGCCGGTGACCCGCGATCGGGTTTTATTCACAAAGCACTTGCCTGTAAAGTTGCGGCGGCGTAGCGTAAATCACCCGGCGGAATTAAAATTCGGCGGGTAGGGGGCGTGTATCATTTAAATGAAGCACGTCCCCGCGCCGAAGGAACTGCGCATGCGCCGTCCATCAAATATCCCAGTGTGCATTGCTCCAAATGATGTCGCAAGGACATTGGTCATTGGTTTCGACGTGAACGTAAATGACGTCCAGCCCCATTCACGGACGACTTACGCAAACGACGTAACTTTTTAAAATTTTGACGCGGGAACGACGGCCATACTTAACATTGGCTGCGTTGTAACTTTACTGCGTTGGCCGCGCGTACGTTCAGGAATTTGCGTATCTAGCTAATTTTTGGTTTAACAGGTTAATCATACATAGTTGGAGAACTAGTGTACTCAAATTATTTTATTTTCATAAATCAATAACATTGCCGGTGCAACTTATCTCAGCTTGCAGAGCTTGGATTCATTAAATGAGTTTACCAAAAATGTAAATATTGCAGAATATACAGCCTCATGCTACATAACTAAGCTTGATTTTGTGCTGAATAAACCTAATTATTGATGTATCTTAACCTCTTCCATACCGGGCAGTTATACACCCATCCATACCGGGCCTATTCTGGCACTTCTCTCCTACATGTACAAATCATAATTTTTTTGCTAGAAAATTACGCAGAACCCCCAAACATTATATATGTTTTTTTAGCAGACACCCTAGGGAATAAAACGACGGTCATTGAAACCTTTTATCTTGCACGGTATTTGCGCAATAATTTTTCAAACGCCTTTTTTTGGGAAAAAAATTGTTTCATGAATTAAAAAAATTTAAAAACAGTAAAGTTAGCCCAATTTTTTTGTAAAATATGAAATATGATGTTACACCGAGTAAATAGATACCTAACATGTCACGCTTTAAAATTGCGCACACTCATGGAATGGCGCCAAACTTCGGTACTTAAAAATCTCCATAGGCAACGATTTGAAATTTTTTACAGGTTACCAGTTTAGATTTACAGAGGAGATCTAGTGCTAGAATTGTTGCTGGCACTCTAACGCACGCGGCGATACCTCACATATGTGGTTTAAACGGCGTTTACATATGTCGGCGGGACTTGCGTGTGCGTTCGCTTCTGCGCGCAAGCTACCGGGGACAGGGGCGTTAAAAAAATAAATTTTTATTTCTTTTTTTTTTTATATATATTTATTTCTTTTTTACACTTTTTTTTTTATTTTTTTTTTTTTTTTATCACTTTTATTCCTATTACAAGGAATGTAAACATCCCTTGTAATAGGAATGTGTGTGACAGGTACTCTTTATGGAGAGATGCGGGGTCAGTAAGACCCCACATCTCTCCTCCAGGCTGGAAAGCATGAAATCGGTGAAAAAAAATTCACCGATCTCATGCTTGTGGTTGCTTAGCAGCCGCAATCGCGGCTTTGTTTACTTACGGGACCCGGGCGTGACGTCATCACATCGCGCCCGGGTCTTCCGACGGTCATAGAGATGACTGGTGACCATCTGGTCACCAGTCATCTCTATGCTTCCTGCGAGCGCCGGACGATTCGTTCTCCGGGCCCCCGATGGCACGGGAGAGCCCGGAGAAGCACCGGATGGCGGCGGGAGGGGGGGGATGTCCCCTCCCGCCGCCTGTAAGAACGATCTAGCGGCGGAACCGCCGCTATGATCGTTCTTACGTTGTGCAGAATCGCCGGCAGTTTAGAAGGATATCTGAATGATGCCTCTTAGCTGCAGGCATCATTCAGATATCCACCCGGAAAGCCCAGGACGTCATATGACGTCCACTCTGAACGGCAGAAGTTCTTTGTGGACGTCATTTTACTATGGGCCGGTAGGGAAGTGGTTAAATAAAAAACTATCTTTAGATTTTTACTCCAAAAGCATTTTCTTAAAATAAACTTGATAAAAAAATTAAAATAAATCTGATTTAAATAAAAAAAAAATCTGATTTTTTAAATCATCGATTTGTATTCACCCTAGCAATAAGAGATAATAACATGTGGAAGTAGTGAAAATTAAAAGCATTGCTCCCAGACATATTTTGTAATGTTGTCTTTGTTAGAAGAATGATTTAACCTCTTGACCACCAGAAGATTTACCCCCTTCATGACCAGGCCATTTTTTTTTGCAATACAGCACTGAATTACTTTAACTGAAAATTGTGCGGTTGTGTGACACTGTACCTAAATAAAATTTATAATTTTTTCCCTCACAAATAGAGCTTTATTTCAGTGGTATTTGATCACCACTTTGAAAAAAATATATATTATTTACTTTCTGTTATAAAACATATCCAATAGAAAGATTTAACATTCAAATTTCTTCATAGATTTAGGCTACTATGTATTCTGTATTTTATGTAAGCCTGTATCAATTGGTTTACACAAACCTTATTTTTTTATACTAGTAATGGCGTTGATCAGTAACTTATAGTGGGACTGCAATATTGTGGAGAACATTCGGACACTAACTGACACTTTTGACACTTTGTGGGAACCAGTGACACTAATACAGTGATCAGTGCTACAAATATTGTCATTGTACTAATTACACTGGCTGAGAAGAGGTTACACATCTAGTGCAATCAAAGGGTTAAATGTGTGCCTAGACAGTGTTTTACTATGTGTGCTACTTTTACTAAGGGAGATATGGATTCTAGTTCATGCTTTGCAGGGACACAGAATCCATGATTTCCCCTGTCAGAACTGGGATCCACCTTGTTTACATAGGCAGATCTCCGTTCTGTGTAGTTTACCTGCAACCGGGGGGGGGGGGGGGGGGGGGTGCTGGAGAACATAGACTGCGTGACACCAGCAGATCGGCTTCTGCTGTTACCGTTCACAGCAAAAGTGGCCCCGGCGCTGGCAAATGCATGCCCCCTGCAGGCGGAAGGCCAGAATCACATATAAACAGTATATATATATATATATATATATATATATATATATATATATATATAAAGCAAAGAAAGAAAGGCGCACCAGCCTAGTGTGTTACCGTTGACAGGTTTAATAAAATAAAATGATAGTAGAAAACTACTCACAAGAGAACTGAAATGGTAAGCTTATCAGAAACGTTGTGACTGCTGAGCTCTGATGAAGAGGTCCTTGACGCCTCGAAACGCGTCAGCCGGCAGTGACACACCTCTACATCCCCCCTATTTTTGGAGTGCGGTTCGAGGGGTACCCACCACAACGTTGCTGATAAGCTTACCATTTCAGTTCTCTTGTGAGTAGTTTTCTACTATCATTTTATTTTATTAAACCTGTCAACGGTAACACACTTGGCTGGTGCGCCTTTCTTTCTTTGCTTTTTGTTTTCTACTAGGACATTCCCCATCCATGAAGGGCAGCGCAGCTTTGTGTCACCAATTTTGACACTGTTGGTGTGTTCCTTGTGGAATATTGAATAACTCTGGACAAACCACCTGTGTGCAGGAGCTTATTTTTGTTTTTTTATATATATATATATATATATATATATATATATATATATATATATATATATATACACCAGGGGTTGACAAATTTGCTTGGAATCTAGGAGCCAGCTAAAAAAGTTAGGAGCCAGAAAACGCTCCCCGTCCCGACGAGCTTGCACGCAGAAGCGAACACATACGTGAGCAGCGCCCGCATATGTAAACGGTGTTCAAACCACACATGTGAGGTATCGCCGCGATTGGTAGAGCAAGAGCAATAATTCTAGCCCTAGACCTCCTCTGTAACTCAAAACATGCAATCTGTAGAATTTTTTAAACATCGCCTATGGAGATTTTAAAGGGTAAAAGTTTGTCGCCATTCCACGAGCGGACGTAATTTTGAAGCGTGACATGTTGGGTATCAATTTACTCGGCGTAACATTATCTTTCATAATATTAAAAAAAAATGGGGATAACTTTACTGTTGTCTTATTTTTTTATTTAAGAAAATGTAATTTTTTCCCAAAAAAGTGCGCTTGTAAGAGCGCTGCACAAATACGGCGTGACAGAAAGTATTGCAACGATCGCCATTTTATTCTCTAGAGTGTTAGGATAAAAAATATATATAATGTTTGGGGGTTCTAATTAGAGGGAAGAAGATGGCAGTGAAAATAGTGAAAAATTACATTAGAATTGCTGTTTAACTTGTAATGCTTAACTTATAATACCAACGGCCACCACCAGATGGCGCCAGCTTACACATCTGGTGGTAATAACGTGTAATACCAACGGCTCACCACCAGATGGCGCCAGCTCACAAGTCAAGCCAAGTCGCCAGGACCCTATTTCTAGTCGCCATGGCGACCTGGCGACCGGGATTTGTCGAGCCCTGATATATACACACGAGATCCGACACATAACTACCACCCTGTAGCAGTTAACCACTTCTGGACCAAGCCCTATTGCATACTTTTGTATCATCAGAAAGAAGACATACCCTATCCAACAACCCTTTTAGTTACAGTTGAATAACCATACTACCTATAACTCAGTCAACTAATAATAGTCTAATTTAGGGTTGCGCTATATGTAAGGGAACTTCAGATAAAGCTGTTGGTGTTTATTTAGCCTACTTATTATACATGTGTTGTTTTTTGGTAACTAGTAAAAAAAAGTTAGGATCCAACCAACATGTTTCTTTAACCACTTAACCCCCGGACCATATTGCTGTCCAAAGACCAGAGTACTTTTTGCGATTCGGGACTGCGTCGCTTTAACAGACAATTGCGCGGTCGTGCGACGTGGCTCCCAAACAAAATTGGCGTCCTTTTTTTCCCACAAATAGAGCTTTCTTTTGGTGGTATTTGATCACCTCTGCAGTTTTTAGTTTTTGCGCTATAAACAAAAATAGAGAGACAATTTTGAAAAAAATGAATATTTTTTTAATTTTGCTATAATAAATATCCCCCAAAAATATATAAAAAAACATTTTTTTTCCTCAGTTTAGGCCGATACGTTTTCTTCTACATATTTTTCTAAAAAAAAAATCGCAATAAGCGTTTATTGATTGGTTTGCGCAAAAGTTATAGCGTTTACAAAATAGGGGGTATTTTTATGTCATTTTTATTATATATTTTTTTACTAGTAATGGCGGCGATCAGCGATTTTTTTCGCTACTGCGACATTATGGCGGACACTTCGGACACTTTTGACACATTTTTGGGACCATTGGCATTTTTATAGCGATCAGTGCTATAAAAATGCATTGGATTACTATAAAAATGCCACTGGCAGTGAAGGGGTTAACACTAGGGGGCGGGGAAGGGGTTAAGTATGCCTGGGTGTGTTCTTACTGTGGGGGGGGGGTGGCCTCACTAGGGGAAACACTGATCCTCGGTTCATACATTGTATGAACCGAAGATCAGCATTTCCCCTGCTGACAGGACCGGGAGCTGTGTGTTTACACACACAGCTCCCGGTCCCCGCTCTGTACCGAGCGATCGCGTGTGCCCGGCGGCGATCGCGCCCGCCGGGCACACGCACGGGAGTCGGGGGCGAGCGGGGGGCGCGCGCGCCCCTAGTGGCGGCTGGGAGAGAGGACGTTATACTACGTGCTCTCGCCCAGCCGAGCCAACTTGCCGACGTAGAACGGCGGTGGGCGGTCGGCTAGTGGTTAAAATCCATTTGAAATTACAAAGTATAAATGTCAGATAATCCTTAACTACAGTTTATGCAGAGTGGACAGAGCCTCTTGTTCTCTATTGGCAGGCAGGTCCACCAGAAAAAACAAACGGGACAGTCATGTGAAAGGGGCCTTATGCCCCGTACACACGCTCGTTTTTTTTGCCGGGAAAACCAAGGGGAAAACCTGCTCGGTAGCTTTTTCCCCCTACGCAGAAAAACTGCCATGAAAGCTTTGGTCAGGAAACCCGGCCGTGTGTATGCTCCTTTGCAGGCTTTCCCCATAGAAAATCTGCCGACTTAAAAACCGCCGGGAATCCCATGTTCTCATTTTTCGCGCCGGGATTCCGGCGGTTTTCCTGACGGGAAAACTACCATGGAGCATACACACGACCAGTTTTCCTGGCCAAAAGCTGTCATGGCAGTTTTCCCGACGGGAAAACTGGTGGTGTGTACGGGGCATGAGGCTTTTCCTCCTCTTTTAAATAGTCACAGTTTCATCGCAAAGCAGGGGTTTTTCTTTACAAGTCCCAAGTAGCCCACACATAATGCTCTTGTTAGGAAATCAAATGGAAGTCATTTTAATGCTGTGACATGTCTCCTTGTAACTGAGCTATTTCACAAATGCATTGCATAGTTCACAAACAATCATTGATTCACCTCTACTCATTATCTCTCCCCTTCCTCAGCTGTCCTGTATTTACAATTAATTACAAAGCACATAATTCTCTGAGCAGGCAGACTTCCCTGTTAGTTTATTTAATTGTTTTTTCAAACATGAACACCTGCATTGTTAAAATAATGTATGAAGGTAGTTTAGAGAGTCTTAGCCAAAAAGGGCAAGTGCAGTTCAGCGTAGTTATTAACTAAAAGGAGACGAATACTTCTGCATTTACTAAAGGTAATGAGCTTGTTCTGGCGTATTGTAGCTATAGGGGAAAATTTTTTAAATTAAAAGTAGTAGCCGGAATTAAATAAGAAATGTTAAATGTCAGCTTGAAATGTAGCTCTGCAATATTTTAAAGCCTGCTTGGGGGAATAATAAAATATTAAAGAATAGTATTTTGTTCTCTTAGGTTTTAGTCTTGTATAATGACATTTTCAAACATATTGTAATTATGAGTTACTTTACTAAAAGAATCATGTTGTTTCAATGTCATGTTCTGATGACTTCTGTGCAGTCGTTTTGCCTTCTTTATATAACTGAAACTTTTGTACATTTATATTCAGGTTTCATTTAATTGTAAATGTGTTGTTTTCTTGCTTATCTAACAGGAATGTTTCAGCAGGAACACTTGTCATATATTGTCAAACATCAGCTTCTCTGTGTTAAAGGGCTAGTTCATTACTGTCCCTACTGTCAGCACATGAAAATAAATATGGTTTGTTAAATTATTGCCTGGGCAATTCTGGAAAATATTTTTTTTTCAATCTGACATGTATCTGCAATGCACAGAGCCATATGCTGCTGTAATAAAAAGTAATTTATTCACTGGGGAGGAGAAAAAAAAATAGCCATTTATGCAGTTTACATTTTATATATATATATATATATATATATATATGGAACCCCCTAATAACATCTCAGTGGCGATTAGGACATTAAGTAATCCAAAAAGTATGTCTAAAGCCTCATACACACGATTGAACTTCCATTGAAAAATCTGTGGAATTTTGTCCGAAGGGAGCTGGCCGTGAACTTGTTCTGCATACAGACGGCAAAACTTTTTCAGCCAACATACATGAGACAACGTGGCTTTTCTGCTCTTTAGCACCAACCTTAGGGCAACTTCTGCTAATGTCGTCTGATGGTTAGCAGAATGCGTGTTTGCATTTTGGATTTTTTTTTTATTATTTAGATCAGGAAACCGGTCCCCAGGGACCACAAATACAGCATAGTCGACAAAACAATGTTACAGAGTAAAGATATATGTGTACAAAGCACCAAAACATCATTAGCATTGATGGGGAATACATCCTTTTTCCTGTTGGACATGTATTGTGGTATCGAATAGCCATGGTGGAAGTCTGGCTTGGATCGTCCCACATGGCTCAGCTCCAGTGGGAGCCACAAGGAGGCCCTCCGTACATCAGTTGTCCCGAGTCACCGGTCATGGCAAGACAGGATGTCATGTCGCAGCGGGCCCAGCTCCCTGTTTGATTTTTTAATTTTTGTATTAGAACATAGTACAGAACTAGGAAGGAGGAGAGTAAGAAAGAGGGCAGCGCCCTAAAAGGTAGAACGTCAAGGGGAGAGAAGAGAGAGAAAAGAAGAGAAAGGGAAGAAAAAAGGGAGGGGAGGGGATTCACGAACATGGGTCCCAGTGTTTTTCCCTTAGCTATTGTTTGTTTGCCCTGTGACGGCTCTGTGGTTGGGCAAAGAGTTATCAAGCAACCAGGTTTTCCCCTCTAAGGGCTTGACATTCTGTTGAATTATGTTGAATATTTAAAGACATTCCATAATTGCCACGTGTTGGAGTAGGATTCTTGCCTATCTTGGCTTGTGAGGATTAGGTCCTCCATCTGATTAATGTCATCTACTTTTTTTGAGCCACATGACAACAGTCGTGGATGTGGAGACTTCCAGTGGAGGGGGACGCAGGCCTTGGCTGCGTCCAGTAGGTGGCGTACAACCGTTTTCTTGTAGATTCTGTCCGGGGTGTCATTGGCGTGCAATAGGAAATATGCCGCATCATTCGGGACGTGAGGTCTGTAAACTTTTGGACTATTCGGCGGGCCTCCCTCCAGAAATCCCGGATCACCCGGACAGAACCAGAAAATGTGGAGTAGGGTGTCCCTCTCCTTTTGACATCGCCAACACAGGTCTGTTGTTGCCGGCAAAAATGTATGCAATAGAGCTGGAGTCCTGTACCAGCGTGTAAGGATCTTGTAATCTCTTGGATCTTGATGCACAGGGAAGACTTGTGTATGAATTTAAGAATATGCTGCTTTTTGCTTGCGGTAAAGTGACAGTTTAGGTCCCTTTGCCATTTAGTAATGCTAGGAAGCTGAAATTCCCCGGGCGGGGTAATGAGCACATTATATGTAAATGAGAGTGCATGCGGCAGCACCCCTGTCTCCGTGCAGAGCACCTCCAAAACCGTGAGGGGGTGAGTTTTTGTATTTTGGATTTTAGTCCGATGGACTTGTGTACACACTATCGGATAATCCGACAGAACACATTTGTTGTTGGACAATTTGTTAGCATGGCTAACCAACATTTGTCGGAAATTCAATATTTACTAAGACCACATGTTAATGTCATGAACCAGTCCATCAATGTAGTTGTGAAACCATTATAAGTAATATTTAAATATATTAGGACTCTAGTATAAAGAAAAAAACATTTCAGACAACATTTTAAACAATCTATCACTAATGTCCTAAAAATTCCACAGTAGTGCTAAAGTCACAAGTCCATAGATTTTAGGTAATCCACTTAGTTCAGATTTTAGTGATCTCCTCACATGGGGATGTTCTGTCCTGCTTTCCAAAATCTGTTCTGCACGGTTTTCCTCTTTATGTTTAATGATTTCAGTTCAAGTTTGATCCTGATTGGTGAATGCAAGAAACCCCTTTATAACTACAACACAATATGTCAGTTTTCTGTATGGAAGAACTATAGGCAAAAATTTTATTTTTTATTTTGGATAGAGTATGAGAGGGTTCAAACCCTGTCAGATTTTCTGTGAGAAGTGAGAGAAAATCCTTTCAAATTAAGAGAATTCCTTGGAGACCCCCAGGTCACTTGAACTAGTATTCTCAATGGAAGATTACTCCTCTATTACTTTTCTGTGGACAACCCAAAATTTGGGATTTTCTTTTAATTTCAATGAAAATGGTAACTAGAACAAATAGAGAGGGTGAATCTCCATAATGGGAGCACAGCCATCAATAAAATCCTGACTGGATGTTTTAACAGTGGCAGCCTGTAATGCAGGGGCACCTCCTCCCCTATACATGTGTCTGGACAGAGGCTCTAATAGGCTTCAAAAAAGGGAAAGTTCGAGCACTGTGCCCCAAGCCTACCCAGTTGTGTGACAATAGGGAATGAATATTTGCTATTGTCACACTTAGGCCTCGTACACACGATAGGTTAACCAGAGGACAACGGTCTGAAGGACCGTTTTGATTGGTTAAAACCGATCGTGTGTGGGGCGTGGCCTGGAGCGACATGGGATAGGACGCTAGGTTGCTGAGCTCCGCCGGCCGAATATCCTTTCAGCTAAATCCTGGGATTTTCTATAACTTCTTTTTGCGCTGAAACCTCCAGCTAACTCCGGACAACTCAGCGATCATGGCCCCGCCGAAAACAAACAAGTCGGCAGGCCCTAAAATCGATCAGTATCTCCGTCAGGAGAAGGACCCCCAGGGACAAGATGGCGGCGCCGCGAGGACGGAGGAGACGGCAGCGGGCGCCGATATAGCCAAGGTGCTGCTTGCTATCACATCCTGCCAGGAGGCGGTGGCGGCCTGTCAGGCCACCCTCACCGCAAAGATCGAGGAAGTGAAGGTGGATGTCTCCCTGGTACGGCAGGACATACAGAAGCTGAGGGACAGGGTGTCCGAGGCGGAGGTGAGACTGGGCACAGTAGAGGACTCTCTCCCCCCCCTACAACACTCCTCGGAAGCCATGCAGCTACAGATCAATCAGCTGCTGCAGAAGCAAGATGACCTCGAAAACAGAACCCGCAGGTGTAACCTTAGGTTCATTGGTCTCCCTGAGGGGGTGGAGGGGAGAGACCCGCAAGATTTCCTCGAAAAACTGCTGAAAGACACTTATGGCGATGCGGCCTTCTCCCCTATGTTCACAGTAGAACGTGCCCATCGAATGTCGGGCAGGCCTCCACCGCCCGGGGCGCCCCCCCGCACACTTATCGCAAAACTGCTAAACTACAGAGACAGGGATGCTGTGCTCCGCCTGAGCAGGGAAAGGGGCAACATTCCCTTTGACAACAAAATGGTGGCCGTCTTCCCGGACTTTTCGGCCGAGGTCCAGCGCAGGAGGAAGACCTTCATGGAGGCTAAGCGGCGTCTGCGCGTCAAACACATCAAGTACGCCATGTTATTCCCTGCTCGCCTACGTGTGGAGGGTGAAGACCGTGCATATTTTTTCGAAGATCCTGAGGAGGTTCTGACCTGGCTGGAGAGATGGGAGGGCCGCAGATAAGTACTCACTTCCCCCCCCTACCCTTCCCTATATTATTCCTCATTTGTCCGTACTGCTGCACGAGAGTTCTGGCCAATGGTTGGCCCTCAGACCGGTTCCCTTTGCGAAGGGGCACGAGGCAGGGCTGTCCCCTGTCGCCGTTGCTATATGCACTGGCGACGGAGCCCCTAGCGATCGCCATACGTACACACCCAGACATCACAGGTTTTCGAAGGGGAGAGGTGGAGGAAAGGATTAGCACGTATGCGGACGACACACTTTTGTATCTTGACGACTCTACCGACTCTCTCCCTGTGGCTCTGGCCCTGATAGAGCGCTTTGGCGCCTTCTCGGGACTCCGAATCAACTGGGACAAGTCCCAAATACTCCCTCTTGACAGCTACCCTGCGAAAGCAGACAGGGCCCTCCTCCCTTTACAGAGAGTCGCTGAAATCAAATATTTGGGGATCCGAACCACTAGAGACCCGGCGGACTATGTCTCGTTGAATGTCACACCACTGTATGATATGCTAAAGCAGAGGACCCAGGTCTGGGCTCGGCTCCCGCTGGGTGTTACGGGCCGTATAAATCTCGTAAAAATGTTTTTATTACCCAAGATCTTGTACATGGTGTGGCACTCTCCGGTATATCTGGTGCTTAGATGCTTTAAACTGTTGGAAACTCTTCTCAAACCATTTGTCTGGGGCGCCGCAAGACACAAACTCCCATGGCACAGACTCAAGAACCCGACCGATCTAGCTGGACTAGCGCTACCCGACTTTAACGCGTACTACCTGGTGGCCCAGCTGTCACAGGTATTTCATATTGACAAAATAGACAAGACTAGGTTCCTCCGCCTCCAGTGCCCAACATGGACCCAACCGACAGAAGACCCCCTGGTGGCGATAGCGGGAGGGGCTGGGCCAGCGGGAGATCGCCATTCCCTGCTGTTTCATTACAGGAGAATCTGGAGCGTGGTTTCGGACAGACTAGGCATCTCATCCCCGCACGGCTACACCTCCCTGTGGCACAATGCTGCCCTCCCAGAGTTGAGGCTCATGCGGGACACTATAGCATGGAGCTCTAGAGGGATATACAACCTGGCGCACATTACCAGGGGCGGTAAACTCAAATCCTTCGACACACTGCAAACTGAATATAACTTGCCTGATCATATGCTGTTTCGATATGCCCAGCTCCGTCACGCCTTCCGAGCCCAGTTCCCACAGGATGACTTAGTACTAGCCGACAACCCCCTCATGGCAGCAATTAAATACCCTGACCCCAAGAAGCTAATCACCCAATTCCACACTATGATCACTCTACCAGGCGCGACAGTGTCAGCATACGCCCTGAAATCCAGGTGGGAGGGGGAGGTGGGCCCCATGGAGGATGATGAGTGGAGCGATGCTTTAGATGCCTGTAAACTTGTATCTCCCAAACTGTCAGACCGCCTCACACAAACCTTTATCATAAATAGGGCCTATCTTACACCTCTTAGAATTTCCAAATACAAGAGGGACTTCCCCGCTACTTGCCCGATGTGCAACCACGACACAGGCACCTTTTTCCACCTGATATGGAAGTGTACTAAAATCCAGGCCTACTGGGAACAGGTGGTGAAATTCCTCCATGATAAGATGGGGTCCCCTATCACCATACAGCCAAAGCCCTGCCTGCTGGGGGTCTTTCCAAACACGGAGATGAACAAGTTTGCTAAGATATTTTTACATGAAACGCTTTTTGCAGCCCGAAAGGTTGTGGCACGGGTGTGGATGAGACCGGACCCTCCGGAACTCTCCCATTGGCTAACAGAAGTTAACACTGTTCTACCATACAAAAAGCTGATTTATTCACATAGGGGCTGCCCAAACAAATATGAGAAAGTTTGGGGCAAATGGCTGGAATCTCATGCAACCTGCGTGTAGGGGTGAATGGGTACTACGGAGGAATTCATGGCCCGAGATGGAACTGGGAGGAGGGCAGGGAACCGGGGGTGGCAGGGTAGTCTGCACTCTTACCACGGGTCACTGATTTAGAGGACACCCGAATTACCAAGAATGCATTACCTATTTTTCCGTGTTGCTTTGTCCATATGTACACAGAATTTAATGCTTATTGGAAAATGTACACTGCTTGTATACCTTGTACAATGTTGTTTTGCTCAATAAACAGAGTTTTGATGTAAAAAAAAAAAAACGATCGTGTGTGGGCCCCATAGGTTATTTAACCATAGGTTAAAAAAAAGCCAACTTGCTTTAAAGTTGTCAAAATGGCCGATGTGGTGCTTCCTGTTGTAAGAAGCAGATGATAGGATAACAAGTAGCACAGGGAGGTATAAAAAGACTGACGAGCACCAATGAGGCAGCTTCCTGGCGACGCATTAAGTTGCGAAATGCATAGAGGCTCGTCATGTCCAGTCTGAGTATAACGAGGCTGGGAACGCAGGCGACAAAGTGAGGCATCACACGTGCGGACCAGGACATACTCGTACATTTGTATACTCCTATTTACGGCTGGATTAGCTCAGTGCCGGCTCCCAGGCACTTTTACATGTGAGTGGAATAACTATATATGTTTTAATCATAATAAATTCTTTGATATACTACACCATGATAGTCTTTTATATGTTACATGAGTGGATATAGAACGAGACTACAGCCAAAGCATTGGGAGTGATTGCTGATAAACCTGAGAGAGGGAGTGGTTATCCATATGAACCAAAGGCAGATTTCTGGGTCCATCTGGTGAGTGGCCATTTTATCCGGTGACGGTGTAGGCACTATTTGCGGTGAAGGTGGAAACATAGCTGGGCATCACTGCAAGAAATTATCTATTAAGGACTTTGGGCCAGATTCACAGCGGAAATACGCCGGCGTATCTACTGATACGCCGGCGTATTTTCAAATTTGCCGCGTCGTATCTTGATTTGGAATCCTCAAACCAAGATTCAACGGCTTTTGTCATAGATCCAACTGGCGTTCGGATTGTAGGTGTAATTTTCCGGCAGCCGCTGGGTGGAGTTTGCGTAGTTTTCCAGCGTCGGGTATGCAAATTAGCTGTTTACGGTGATCCACGAAGGTACGCGCGTTCGTTGCATTCTCTTACATCATTTTTTTGCGTCATATAGTTAAGAGTGCTATTTAGATGGTGTAAAATTACACCATCCATGTTAAAGTATGGCCGTCGTTCCCGCGTCAAATTTTTTTTTTTTTTTTTTGCGTAAGCCGTCCGGGAATACGAAAGTATGTTATGCACGTCGCCGTTCAAAAAACACGACGGGGCGCCGTAATTTCACGCAAAGCACGGCGGGAATTTTCCAAACGGAGCATGCGCAGAACGTTCGGCGCGGGAACGCGCCTAATTTAAATGGTACACGCCCCATTTGAATTAGGCGGGCTTGCGCCAGACAGATTTACGTTACGCCGCCGCAAGTTTACAGGCAAGTGCTTTGTGAATCAAGCACTTACGCCGAAAACTTGCGGCGGCGTAACGTAATCGGGATACGTTACGCCGCAGCGCAGGTACATGAATCTGGCCCTTTCTTAGCACATATACATATATATATATATATATATATATATATATATATATATATATATATATATATATATATATATATATATATATATTTTATATAATACATTTTTCTTGCTTTCTGGGGGCACATTCAATCTGTGGATTGTAACAGTAGCATATTTGAAATCTCTTTGGATCTATTTCACATTTTTTTTTGATGGATTGAGAAATTCATATGTTATAGTTTGGCACAGGGCACTGTATTGGTATTAATTGCACACTATTTGTTGATTGTTTGCACTTTAATTAATAACCATAGACACATGTACATACTTTTTGTTTTTTGAGTAACAAGTTCACAGGATTAGTCGTGGTATGTATATAAATATAAGTTAGCGCAATTTACTTAAAAAATACACAAATCTAAATCCAACCTTTCAGGTTGCACTTTTTATTGCAGCAAGACTTAATAAGAATATTGATATTATCTTGGCGCCGGTAACACACACAATTTTTGCTTTAAAATTTACCCTTTGGATTCCTAACCGATAGGTCAAAATCGATCGTTAGTAGGCACAACCATCGGTTAAAAATCCACGCATGCTCAGAATCAAGTCGACGCATGCTTGGAAGCATTGAACTTCGTTTTTTTCAGCACGTCTTTGTGTTTTACGTCACCGCATTCTGACACGATCGGTTATTTAACCTATGGTGTGTAGGCGTGACGGACCATCAGTCAGCTTCATCGGTTAACCTATGACAACGGTCCTTCAGACCGTTGTCCTCTGGTTAACCTATCGTGTGTACGAGGCTTAATTCTCCTCCCGGACAATCAGGAAGGGGGTCTTGGGACCCATTTCCTGATTGGCTGAAAGGAGAAGCAACCCTACTGGCCTAGGAGGAGGGCGGAGGAGGGAGGAGATGCATGGCTGCCGTGATGCCAAGGAGGAGGCACAGGAGAAGCCACCGCCTGGAGCGAAGAGATGCCCGCGCCATAGATGGGGTAAATGCGGGGCTGACCAACGGCATTGTTTTCCACCCCCCTCCAAAAAAAAAAAAAACACCAGCCTCCACTGGGTTCTTATCCTGCACTTTATCCAAAACTAAAAAAAAACTTTTGCCTTTAGTTAAACTTTAGTGTATTACAAACAAGTAAGAAACAAGTAAGAAATAAGGTTTCCAAACTAAAGCCTTGATTGGTAAGATTGTGTTCTAATATGCATTTCCATTTTCACTTTTCATTAGAATGTACAGTATCTTACATTACTATTTTATCACTAAGTGATATATTTCCATTTTGCTCAAACTTTGTCGATGCCATTACATTAAACAGAGCTTTCTGTTAAGAACTTGGCAGAGAATCATAGTAATACTTGTAATACTTGGATATATAATAATTTATGTCAGTATGTAGAGAAAAGGAATTACAATATTTCTGTGGTTATTTTAGTTTGATTTTAACAGCTCTGCCACTGACATTTAGAGTTAAAGAAGCTAATCAAATTCCCTTCCGTGTACATAAGAGACAGTAATCTGCAAGGTTTAAAATATGTGAATCTGGTTTTGCTGTTACACATGTTTTTTTTTTATTCTAATATTACTAAGATGGTTTTCCATTAGAAGTTTAGGGATTTGCTGGCATAAGATTTTTGATTCAAAAAAGTTTAATGTATATAAAATTATGGCTGTCAATATCAGCTAGTCATACTTATGTGACGACCTTCACATTTATGTAACTTCTCCAACTTGTGAGATGCTGAATTTGAAAAGCCTGTGCATCTTTCAGACATTTTACGCCGGGGTATCTACTGATACGCCGCGCAAGTTAAAGGATGCGCCGTCGTATCTATGCGCGGTATTCAAGGAACAAGATACGCCTGAATTTCTGCTTCATCCGACCGACGTAAGTCTTAGTACGCCGTTGTATCTAGGGTGCATATTTACGCTGGCCGCTAGGGACGCTTCCGTAGATTTCCGCGTAGAATATGTAAATGAGCTAGATATGCCGATTCACGAACGTACGTATGGCCGGTGCATCAATATACGCTGTTTACGTAAGGCGTACGACCGGCGTAAAGTTACCCCTGCTATATGAGACGCAGCCAATGTTAAGGTATGGACGTCGGAACAGCCGTCAAATTTTACATCGTTTACGTAAGTCGTACGTGAATAGGACTATGCGTAAGTTACGTTCACGTCGTAGGCAGTGTTTGACGTATCTTAGGCATTCTATCCGATGTGATTCTGAGCATGCGCACTGGGATACGTCCACGGACGGCGCATGCACCGTTCGTTTCTGCCCCTCATTTGCATGGGGTCACGGCTCATTGTAATACAACACGCCCACCTCCTTCCAAATTTGTGAATACAGTACTTGCCTCTCTAAGTTACGTCGGCTTAGCGCATATGAGATGCGCTACGCCCGCCTAAAGATATGCAAATGTCTCTAAATCTAGCTCTATGGCTGGTGCTGATTCAGGCTGGATTCACACCGCAGCATGCTCCGGCTCACAGCAGGAGTCCGATGCTCCTCCATTCACAGTTTCAGGTCCAATTCCTGCGGAGATGTGTGAATGGCTCAATAGAGAGCCGCCCACAAGAGTCATAATCAAATTTTATGTGGGGAACACCGCATTCCAATTTTCCTAGGTGTGAACTCAGTCTAAATCTAGTTGTTGAGGCACATATTTAAATGTATTTATGTACTTTAAAAATAATAAGATTACTCTCATCACAGCTGGTCCAGTTCTGGAGAAGTGTGGAAGACATCGTTTTCGATTTTTGATCCAAGTATCTTGGACGGTCTCTACAATGGATGCTTTTAAAATATTTTCCAATGTTTTAGTTTTTTTACAAAGAAATTTAAAGTGTAAGTATATCTAAAACATGTTTGTTTATTTTGGATAGAATATTAAAAACCCTATGACATATCACTGTCCCACTTGGGCAATTTCCCTTTACTTCTTAGCTAGAAGAAAGTAAAAGGAAATAGTGAGAGAGATTCCCGATTTTACAATTACAGGAATACCACTGGAAGATTTACCCTTACCTTCTGTTCTGGTGACAAACCAATCAAATACACATCAACTTGCATGCAACGTTCAGGTGCTCAATGCAGACCTTCATGTATGCACTACATGCATAGATGGTGGACTTGGTGGGCCTTGCATCTCCTTAAATCACCCCCTGATATGCAACCACTCCATCCTCTCTTTTTCTGAGTCTTTCATATTCAGTGGTTCAGACGATGGCTCTGGGGTTAGTCTGTACACCTAGAGCTTAAGAGAAACAGGGGGGGCCCAGGCCATCTGGTGCCTGACATAATATGTGGGGTCTAAAGTCACAACCAAGAGTGTAAACCACAATCCAGCTAGCCAGCACCAGCCTCTAGGTCAGCCAGGTTTGCTCTTAGCATGTCAGGATACATTCCCCTGGTATTGGATGTGCATATTGGGTAACTTCTTTTGTTTCACACATAATATCACGTGACGTCAGAAGGGGGTGGTGCCACCCAGTGACATAGCCAGATGGTCCTACCCCTAGCCCATTTAAGAACTTTCTAAATGGGCAGTCAGCGGGAGGCCTCCCAGGAGGCAAGAGCGTTTTTATTTTAAAAAAAAAATCCTGCTCCAGCGGGCGTCGTGATTGATAATGGATTTACATCGAGTGACACTATTTGTTTTATTTTTTAATAAAGGACTTGTCAAAAACAGTTTCTTGTGGTTATTACTTTTTGACACTTTTTTATTGAATGGTTATTGCTATGATGTACTTGATACCACCCATTCACATGGGGGGGCTGGGATGTGGTGGTCCCCTTTCTAAAGGGGGCTTCCAGATTCCGATAAGCCCCCTGCCCGCAGACCCCGACAACCACAGACTAGGGTTGTCCTTTAGAAGCCCTTGTCCCCATCAACATGGGAACAAGGTGCATTGGAGCCCTCCTACCCTAAAGCACCTATCCCCCATGTTGAGGGCATGTGGCCTGGTATGGTTCAGAAGGAGGGGGCCACTCACTCGTCCCCTCCCCTTTCCTAACCTGCCAGGCTGCATGCTCGGATAATGAATAACAATTCATTTTAGGCGCAAGTAGTTTTAAATGACTTTTTTTCCTTTAGAAATAATTTTTTTTGCAGGGACTGTTCTAAACATGGGAAAATGTGCCACTTTATAGGCATATTATAGACACCACAAGGTACGAAATTTACAGGAAAATTTCACTTTTATTGTTTCACTTTAAGCATTATTAAAATCACTGCTCCCGAAAAAACGTCAATTTTTGCCTGTGGAAATGACACAGCCCTGCGCAAAAAAAGTGCTCTGATAATAATTTTTTCCAGTATACAAAGGTCTGGAACGCACCACAATATTTTGGGCATGGTTTAAATATGCAAGACAGTGGGATTGGCTTAAATGGGGTGTGGCTAGAGTTTGACTTGCATACTGCAGAATGTCAGTGAGGGTATGTCAGGGCAGTCAGTGAGGGATATGTCAAGGCAGTCAGTGAGAGATATGTGGATAGAGAGGGTGGCACTCCAGCGCCCTTATAGCCTGCTTTAATCAGGCTTAAACTCTCTGATTTAAAATAATAAATATCTATGGGTTCATTAAAAAGGAGTGAACACACCAAAACTCTGAAAATAATCATTTTAAATTATTGCAAACCCTCTAGTCTGCACCTATAATCTTAAAAGTTACATGAAATGGTAAGGCAAAAATAAACTGTTTACAAACATAAATGGCATTGGTGTTGTTCCTAAATAGGATTTCACTTCCAAGCAAACAGCTTTCTTCTGCATCTGGTATGCGGATAGAATTTTAAGTATTATTGATTATGCAGAATCCATTGATATGCTGCTTAATAATTTATCTATCTTAAATGCCATAGTGCAGAAAAGACAAACACAAGCTGAAGGCATTAGTAATTTGTTATACGAACAGTAAAAATGTATCACAGATTATCAATTAAATGTTTAAGGCAAAAATATGTACCAGTAATTTGTTTTACTTTTTTTAAAGATGTTGGTGTCCAGATTTCAGGGGTTTCAGCTTTCACGTGTTTCCTTCTTAGCATAGTTCGCAAGTGTTAGGCCGCATACACACGATCAGTCCATCCGATGACAACGGTCCAAAGGACCGTTATTATTGGTTAACCGATGAAGCTGACTGATGGTCTGATGTGCATACACACCATCGGTTAATGAACCGATCGTGTCAGAACGCGGGGGACGTAAAACACAACGACGTGCTGAAAAAAACAAAGTTCAATGCTTCCAAGCATGCGTCGACTTGATTCTGAGCATGCGCGGGTTTTTAACCGATGCTTTTGCATACTAACGATCGATTTTGACCTATCGGTTAGGTGTCCATTGGTTCAATTTTAAAGCAAGTTCTCATTTTTTTGACCGAAGGATAACTGACCGATGGGGCCCACACATGATCGGTTTGGACCGATCGTGTGTACGCGGCCTTAGACTCTGCATCCTGTATGTATTTTTTTCAGGGTGGATGTAATTCTGTTTGTGCTATTTTGGGTGGTTTATATGGGGGAAATTATTATGCTCCTCCGCAACGCCTCCGCAACTTACACGGGCAAGTGCTGTATTCTCAAAGCACTTTCTCCGTAAGTTGCGGCGGCGTAGCGTAAATCGGCCGGTGTAAGCCTGCCTAATTCAAATTTGGATCAGGGGGGCGTGTTTTATGCAAAACTACTGTGACCCGACATGATTGACGTTTTTTTGGAACGGTGCATGCTCCGTCCGTGGAATTTCCCAGTGTGCATTGCTCCAAAGTACGCCGCAAGGACGTCATTGGTTTCGACGTGAACGTAAATGATGTCCAGCCCCATTCACGGAAGACTTACACAAACAACGTAACTTTTTCAAATTTCGACGCGGGAACGACAGCCATACTTAACATTGGCTGCGCCTCATATAGCAGGGACAACTTTACGCCGGGAAAAGCCTAACGTAAACGTCGTAACTTTACTGCGTCGGCCGAGGCGTACGTTCGGAATTCGCGTATCTAGCTAATCTGCATACTCAACAAAAAAAATGCAGTTAAGATCCGACGGCGTAACAGACTTACGCCTGTCGGATCTAATGGATATCTATGCGTAACTGATTCTAAAAATCAGGCGCATAGATACGACAGCGCAACTCAGAGATACAACGACGTATCTCGGTTGTGAATCTGGGCCCTAGTGTTCTTATTTTCTGAAGCATTTATTTATATCACATGTATGCCTAAGGAGAGTACTTTGGCATATTGCAGTTCCTCCCTTTCCCCTATTGAACAAGCCTGCTTTGCTCCCAGAAAGAAAAAGAAATTGACAATAACAAATAATATCAGTGGGATACACCTCAAGGAATCAGACCAAATATGATTAAATTGAGTTTATTAACATAAATAACACCCTTCCAAAATGAAAAATGTATGTGATGCAGCAAACCAAGAACAACAACCTAACTACAAATGCTATGTACAAAATAGAGGGAACTCACATGAACAGGGCAGAATCAGGAGTGGGACAGGAAACAAGGGGAGCACAGAAGGATACAGGGTTCTGGACGCATGTAACAGGATACTAGATGCAGCTTACAGGTTACTGGAAGCAGGTCACAGAATGCAAGGGACAGGATCTGGCAGGGACACGACTCACAGGTAGAACACTTAAGCACTAATTTTCATCAAGGAAGGGATTAAATACCCCCTGCAGCAGACAGTATCACATGCAGCTTAATGACTTATATAAGCTGGCTGCTGGGAGA
Source organism: Rana temporaria (assembly GCF_905171775.1). Lineage (NCBI taxonomy): Eukaryota > Metazoa > Chordata > Amphibia > Anura > Ranidae > Rana > Rana temporaria. The sequence goes on from NC_053489.1 coordinate 554,141,601, forward strand.
AACCCGCTAGTGGCCACTGGAACTGCACCCTTCAGGTCCGAGAACGTCAGTACCACCAGCAGGTGACACAGGTCCTGACATGAGTCCTGACCATTGCATAAGAACACTTGGATTTGTGCCAAGCTGCCAACATTTCTCACTTTTGCTATTGAAGAGTCATGAACTCTAGCTCAGTGGTTTCCAACCTAGGGTATGCATACGCCCAGGGGCAAGTGCCACTTTTAAGGGGAACAAAATCCAGTAATGGTAGTAGCATGGCAGTTACTACTGGTTTTGCCCCAAACAACAATATCCACTAGTGCTTTAGCTGCACCTTATCCTATCTACCTGGCAACCAATGATGCAATTTTTTAACATGCACAACCTGGAAAGCATGACACTGTGCAGCCCAGGTAGGGCTGTCTGTTGTTATGGCCTGAAAGATGTGCCCACACTGTGCATATCCTCTCTGTGCAACAACCACATTACTCAGTGAAGAGTAGAATACTCTTGCCACCTGTACTGAGCTCACTTGACAGCTTCAGCTGCTGTCACAGTCTGGCCAACTATATTGGGGATGAACCGGTTAAAGCAGTTCCCAACAGAAGCACAATGACAGTGCAGGTAACACATCCAGAGCAATACCTAAAACAGATAGTGTGTGTTGAAATTTAATTCTGTGTTCCTCAGGTGGTAATGGCTCTGGTCACATAAATAGGTGAGAAAACACTGTGTACATTGTTTGGTTTTAGATCAGATCTAGCTGGTCAGTGGAGCTGCCTGAAGATGTGTGTTACAGATTTATGATCCTAGGCATTGTGCTTTATTAACTCCTCACCCCTGTGTTCTGTGAATTACATACTCCTGACCCCTGAACTCCACAAGTTTTGCACTCTTGACCTTTGCATTCTGTGTGTTATACACTCCTAGCCCCTGCATACTCTTGATCCAGAGCAGGGTAGGCTCAGGTTTGGTCAACCATACCCCTTTTAGCTCCTCTCACTGTGCATTTTGCCCACACACACCATTTGATGCAGTGGACATAGTGCACCGCTATTAGCCCCACCCCCCACTCTACCCTCTGCCCCACCCCCTATAGAGGGGTATGACTTATGGAAATGGGCTGCCAAGGGGTAAAAGTGAAAGTCAAAGTGAAAAAAGGTTGGGAACCATTGCTCTAGCTGATGGTTGTGTTTGCATCCATAACATGGAAGTTACATGCGGGACTGTTGAGAGGAGGAGCTGCAAGCTGGGGACAAGCCACTGGAGTCGCTGGGGACTGGGAAACAGGGAGGCACTGACCATGGAGAGAGAACCATGGCTTGGCTGACAGACAGCAGGAGCAGCGCGGGAACTAATGAGGTTGGGGACAGGGACAAAGACGCTGACAGGTGGAGTAGCAGGAGCCAGGGAGTACAGGGGATAAGGACTGAGAAACAGCCAGCAGGAGAAAATAGTGGTGGGGGCACAATGACAGAAGGAGCGGTGGAAAAGCTGTGGTACCTGGGAGTAATATCTGTAGTAACTTGGAATACTGGGAGTAATACCTGTAGTAACTTGGAGTACTTGGAGTATTACCTGTAGTAACTTGGAGTACTAGGAGGGATACCTGTAGTAATTTGGACTGGGAGTGTTTTTTTTTCTCGTGATGTGTTTCTTAAATTATTCTTATTCATTTAGCATCTAGGCAATATAAGACAGCGAGCTGCTGTGAGGACATGGCGTACTTGTTTTTTTTATAGGGGGTGGGGAACCTCAGCGGTGACAAACCCAATAGAAATAATTTGGGGGTTGCTGGGACTGGATTTTCTAGCAGGCGAACCAAGAGCTGTTGGACAGTTGTCCAATATGGGGTGATTTATTGGTTACTCCAATAAATATGGAGGAGAGTGCCCTTCGCCCCCAGGCATCGCCAGCACCTGTCCGTACTAGTAGGGAATATGGTGTGGAGCACACCCGGAGTCATGTACCAGAATAGAAGGATTTTGTACGTGTTTTTTTTATATATTGAACTTTTTGCCGCTTGGGACCATATCACTTGCCATTTTTCAATGGGAATGTCGAGGGCCCCCTCCCATCTGAGCATATAAGAATGCTTCTTCTGATCCCCTGGGGGAGCTGAATTTAGGATCCTATAGATATCTGATATTAGGCCCTTCTGAGCGGTGCCAGAAAAAAAGGGGATGGAGAGGAGAATTGTAAGTTAGGGGCTATGGTAAGAGCATAGTGTCGGATTTGCAAATATCCATAGAACTCCTGTTTTGGCAGGTCAAATTTGGACTGGAGGTCGGCATAGGGTAATAATTTTGCGTGATCTTGTGTCCACTAAGTTTCCAAAATGGAAAAGGTTGCGAGATGTCCATGGATGTGACATCCGGTGTGTGAGGCTGCCTGGCACTTTGGGGTTACACATAAAGGATGTCATGAGCGATTTCACAGATGACAACCCGTGGGATTGTGATAATTTGCACCATTGCCACCTGAGTAGGGACATTGAGCCCAGCAAGCGTTCAGGGGCTACCTCCGCATTCGCGCTCCAAAGTAGGCTTGTTCGGGGCCAACCATATTTTCTTGATTTCAGTCCATTTGTTAAAGGACCGTTGGGTAAACCATGAGGCTACTGCCCTTAGCTGAGTTGCCTGATAGTATTTAATAAGGTTGGGGACTGCAAGACCCCCCTCGCCCTGCACCGCCATCAATACCGACCCATGTATTCTATGTCTTTTGTAGCTCCATAAGTAGTGAAATGGGTCCGATTGGAGTTTCTTCAGGTGTTTGTAGCGGACAGATATGGGCAACGTTTGGAAAAGATAGAGAAGCTTCGGGAGGATCGTCATTTCTTTCACTGAAGCAATAGAGATCTAATTGATCTGAATAAGGGGGGAATTTTCATGGTATAGTGTGGTGTATTTTGGGGTAATCTGGATCCCCAAATATTTCAGTGAAGTTGTTTTCCAGCTGTAAGAAAAGTTGATTTTTAAAAGTGCAATCTCTGCTTTGGGGAAATTGATGGGCAGGGCCTTTGATTTGGAAGTATTAATTTTATAACCCAAAAGGGCCCCATAGCGTTCTAACTCCGCATGCAGAACCGGTAGGAAAATGTGGGGTTGGGTCAGCGTGAGGATAATGTCGTTTGCGAAAAGGGAAACCTTAAACTCTCTACCCCTGACCAAAATTCCCAGAATATCTGGGTTGTTTTGGATAGAAACTGCCAAGGGTTCAACGCATAGTGCAAACAACAGGGGTGAGAGTGGGCACCCCTGCCTAGTGCCATTAGCTATAGGGAAAGAAGGGGAAAGGGCAAAGGGAGTTCTAACTTGAGATGAAGGATTGGAGTAAATACATCTAATTGCCCGCATGAACCCTATATGATGTAACGTGGCGAACAGGAAGGGCCACCCCAAGCGGTCAAAGACCTTTTCGGCATCCAGGCTAAGAAGCAAGGATGCCTGATTCTCCCTGCTCGCCACGTCCACTAGGTCTATCACCTTTCTGGTGTTATCTCCTGCTTGTCTAAGTGCGACAAAGCCCACCTGATCTTTATGGATCAGGGAGGGAAGGACCCTGTTCAGGTGGAGTGAGAGGAGTTTTGTGAAAATTTTAAGGTCGGAGTTCAACAGAGCTATAGGTCTATAATTGGCGCACAGGGAGGGATCCCTATCTGGTTTAGGAAACAAGGTGAGGAAGGAGCACTGCATGTCTGAGGGGATGGGCCTGGAGGAAGGCATTATACAGTTTGTGTAGTTGAGAAAGGAGGATTGGGAGGAATGTTTTATAGTACTCATAAGGCTGTCCATCTGGGCCTGGTTCTTTGTGAGATGGTAAGGATTTAATAGTCTCTTCTATTTCTTCGTCTGTGATCAGGGAGTTAAGTGACAAAAGGTCTGAGGTTTGGAGGTGAGGGATCCCGCTGTGTTCTAGATACTTTTGAATGCGATGGGAAAGGTCAGGTGAGGGAGGCATGTTGGGGATATTTGAGTTGTTGTAGAGATCCCTATAGAAGTCTGCAAAGGTATGTGCAACCTCTGTGGGGTGAGATAGCCAGTGGCCCGATTTGCTCTTAATCTGATGCGGGGTCTGCATGTGGGAGTTTTTACACAGTTTCCTTGCCAGCAGGGAGTGCACTTTGTTACCTTTGTCATAAAACAGTTGTCTCAGTCTGGTCAGCGCTTTTTCCACTTGGCCTAGGGCCAATTCGCTAAGGGTTGCTCGAAGCTTGACTATCTTTTCAAGAAGAGGTAGAGTAGGTGTAAGCTGTAGTCGACGTTCGAGGATTCGAAATTCCCTCTCTGTTCGTGTTTTTGTGGCCATCGCGTCCTTTTTCATTGCAGAGAAGAGAGTCATGCACCTGCCCCGAATAACAGCCTTGTGGGCCTCCCATAGTGTGGGTAGTGATATATCTGGGGTGTCGTTTTCAGTAAAGTAAAATTTGAGGGTGGTTGTTATTTCTTCACTTGCGGGGAGGTGTTGGAGGACGAACGTGTTAAGTTTCCAATTATATGGTCTACGAATGGGGGAGTCCAGGTCTACTGTAAGTAGGATAGGTGCATGGTCTGACCATGAGATTGGGAGTATCTGCACAGTGCGTGTTAGTCTGAGTGTGGCATTATTAACAAAAAATTAGTCAATGCAGGAGTGGGTGCACAGTGGGGGGCCGAGTAAAAAGTGAACTGCCTATCACCTGGGTGAAGAGCCCTCCAGGCATTAAAGAGAGCGTAGAGTCTAGTGATCTGTCTGAAGATCCTCGAGTCTCTGAGAACTTGAGGGGGGATGCCCGGGGGCTCACCACATGGCGGTCCGCAGCTGCCGATTGGGTTGGGTTGAGGTCCCCGCCCACCACAAGGATCCTGGGGCTTGACCGGAAAATACGGGTATAGAACCTGGATTAAAAGCTATGTTGTTTTGTGTGTGGGGTGTATAGGGCACAAAAGGTAACCTCCTGTGATTGCCAGAGTCCCCGTAAGATAATAAAGTGACCCTGAGGGTCGCAATAATGGGCTGAAGCGGCGAAGAGGGTCCCACGTTTAACAAGTATGGCTACGCCGGCTTTTTTACGGGGGCCTGATGACAGGAAGATCTGCGATAAATATTTGGAGGCAAATGCAAAGGAGCCCTCTTTGTCAAAGTGAGTTTCCTGGACCAGTATAACATCTGCTCCTGACTGTCTAAACTCCCTCAGTGCCAGATGCCTTTTTCTGTTTGAGTTGAGGCCGTGTACATTCAAAGATAAGATTTTAGCCATGGTGTTGGGAGTAGGTGATAGGGTGTACGCTTACCTCCAGGGCTGATACATCCGCAGAATCTGGATAGTCCATTCTTGCGATAACTTTAGGTTGTAGTATGTAAAGTTCAGTTGCTTTTGTGCTTGGCAGGTCTGCGGGAGGTATCCGTGGATCGAAGTCGGGTGGAAGGGGGCACTTTCTGCCAAACTGCTGGTGGTGGTGGCGGTGTGGCTACTATGTCCCTTTCCAGGAGTTGGGGGGTTAGTATCTCCAGGACGTCACAGAAGGCATGTAGATCCTCTGGGTATCTCAATATGGCGGATTTGCCCTGGCGTTTTGCAGTAAGGCTGAAGGGGAACCTCCAATGGTAGGGAATGGATTCCTCTTGCAGAGTGTGCAGCAAGAGTTGGAGCAGCCTGCGCTTTTGCAGGGTGATCCAGGAGAGATCGGGACATAATTGAATCTGGGCTCCTTCAAAAGTCACTTGGTGTGCCAGGCGGGCTTGCCGCATAATCTCCTCTTTAACAGGGAAAGAGCTAATGCTGCATATGATATCTCTTGGCTTAGAGGTGGCTACCTTTGGGATAGAGGGCTCTGTGGGCTCTGTCCATGTCTATGTGTGGGTGGGTCACCAAGTAAGTTATTGAACACTGTCTGCAGGGTCGATTGCAGGTCTTCTGGGCCCTCTGGTTCAGGTACGCCTCTGACTCTGATGTTGTTCCTGCTCCCCCTGTTGTTCAGGTCTTCCACGTGTCTTTGCATGTCTCTGAGCATGGACCTGTGGTCCGCACCCTGCAGTTGGGTTCTATGAACTTCCAGTTTTGTTTCCTGAATTTCCTCTTCGGCCACTTCTACCCTGTCTGCGAGATGTTTAAGGCCAGATTGGAGGACTTGAATTTCTGAGCGGCATGTGGATTTCACATCCTCTATAAGTTGTCTGAAGTCATCTTTTGTTGGGATGGCCTGGAAGTAAGTGTGCCATTGTAAGGTACATGAGCCGGCCCATGAGGCAGGGGGGGGTTAAGATGGGCAAGCTGGTTGTGTTTGGAGACGCAGAGTGGCCCTGTCTGTGTCCTGCTGCAGGTTTGGTAAAGGGGGTCCCACGGCTCTGACCACAGGGGGGTCTGTTCTGGTCTGGAGAGTCCCAGACCGTGTGCTCCTGGTGGGAGAGGGGCCGTACCGTTTGAGAATATGTGGCCCCGAGTGCTGGCTGCTCTCTGGAAGAGCCGGGGACCTCTGAGTGGGTCAGTCTCTGTGCCTTAGGGGGGGCGAGGAGGCTGCTGAGGTCCACACAGCTGCATGTATGCCCACAGGCACTTGAGGTGTCTGGCTGAGGAGAGATGCGGAGCCTGGGAGGCTGGGAAGTCCTGTGAGTAATCTGAGGAGGTGGGGGATCCTGGGTCTGTGCCATGGATACAGGGGTATCCTCAGCAGCCTCGGAAATGCCTCTGAGCATTGTATGTATAGCTGAGGGGGGTCAGGTATGGCGGCCTGTGGTCTGCATGGCGAGGCCTCCAGGGATAGTGGATAGTTCGGGTGACTCACCGCTCCAGAGTGGTCATTAGGCACCATGGTACCTGCGGCCGCCAACGGGGATCCCGAGGAGGTCCGTGATGCGGAGGTGGCTGGAGGAGGGAGCTGCGTGCAGGTCCGGGAGCTGTGTGTGCTTGCGCCCGGCGCCATCTTGTCTTCCCTGCCTGGCGGCATGTCGGACGGGAAGAAGAAGGTACAGAGGTCCGTGGAGGAGCCCGGAGGAGGCTGTGATGTGCCATGGGCTTTGGATGAACGGGTGGTCCTCGATCTGCCCATGTACGAGCAAGTTAATTCCCCCTTAATGTGCCATTAGTGCTGCGGGCGATGAGAGCTGGGAGATCAGGCACCCATTCAGTATGGCTTCTGGTCAAGCCCCCTTGATCTGATTTTTATTGTGACTGTAACTTTATGGCGAACACATCGGACACTTTTGACGCTATTTTGGGACCATTGTCATTTATACAGCGATCAGTGCTACAAAAATGCACTGATTACTGTGTAACTGACACTGACAGGGAAGGGGTTAACCACTAGGGGGCGAGAAAGGGGTTAAGTGTGTCCTAGGGAGTGAGTCTAACTGTGGGGGACTGAGCTAAGAGTGACACGGCAGTGATCACTGTTCCCGATGACAGGAAGCAGTAGATCACTGTCCTGTCACTAGGCAGAACAGGGAAATAAATGCCTTGTTTACATGAGTATCTCCCCATTGCTGCAGGGGCCCGCACAGCGGAAAATTCAAAAGGATGTACAAGAAAAATTGCATATAGCGTAATCCTGTTTATTTAGAAAAACTCCCAATACACCAAAAAAAAAAAAGGGTGGTGTGCAGTCTGAGTGGGTAGATATCTGTTGAGTCTGTTGGCTTAAAATATACTCTAGTACCTAATTTATTCCCTTGCCTATAGATGTTGATGTCAAGAAAATGTCGCGTTTACTGAATCCACTTGTCAATCTAATATTACTGGTATTGCGGTTTAATTCTTCAAAAGATTCATGCAAAGATGTTAGCGGTCCTGAACAGACAAAAAATAGATCATCTATATATCTTCTATAGAGTAGCAGTTGATCCCTCTTCACAGAAAATGTTGTTTTCTCCTCCCACTCTCCCATAAATAGGTTTCGCTATACTGGGGGCAAATTTTGCGCCCATTGCGACGCCTAATTTTTGGGAGTAAAAGTTTCCACTATACCAAAAGTAGTTATGGCCCAAACAAAAATCAAGGGAATTCTGTTGGAAGACCTCCTAGCTATGCAGTATATCATCCCTTTGGCACAAGGCCCAATTAAGGGCCAACAGGGCATCATCATGCTGTATAATCATATAGAGGGATGACACATCTGCAGATATCAGGTAAACCTCTTCTCTTAAGGTTAAATCTATTTCCTGTAAAAGCTGTAAAAGCTGTAAAATCTACAGAGGTTCTTTGTGTCCCGTAAATATGCTCTAGTTTGCACAACACTCTTCTGTAGAAATAGGTCCAAATATTGTCCCATCCGTGACGTAATTTAACCAATCCCATTAACAATGGATCTCCCAGGGGGGCATTGTATATCCTTGTGAATCTTCGGAAGAGTGTATATGGTCAGGATTCTACTACTACTTGGTACTAAATATTTTCTCTCTTTATTGGATAGGACTCCTGTTGAGTATCCCAATTCTACCAACACCTTTAATTCCTCTTCATATTGTGTGGTGGGGTCTCTTTCTAATTTTTTTATATGTGTCTCCATCTATTAACATCTCTGTCAGTTGTTTGTGGAAAAATTCTCTTGTGAGTATCACCACTCCTCCGTCTTTACTTGCTGGTCTTATAATTAAGTCGTTTCTTTTTTCTAGCATTTCAATCCCCTCTTGTATGTGGCATGGATTCACATCCTTTTTTAGTATTAAACCTTCCAAATATCGTAAAACGAGTCCTTTGAATACTTCCACCTGTCGATTAGCACCATTCAGAGAGTTAAAAAGTGACTTATTGCGCAACCCATCTGTTGATACTGAAGAGATGCTAGTGACTGGCTGAGAATTTTTCTTCATATTTACCTTTCTCATGAACTTGTGTACATCTATAAAAACATAAAATGTATTAATAGGTCTTTTTAAGGCACACTTCAGACCCAGATTTAAGAGATTGGTTTCTCTATGAGTCAGGATAACATCAGTCAAATTGAACATTCCTCCTAATCCTGCTCTCTCTTCTTTTTTTGGCTCTTTCGTCCAGATCTGCAGCCCCTGGCTCTTCTCTCTTCGGGCCTGGATATTGGACTCGGTCTTTCTCCCAATATGGTTGTCCCTCCATTGTGGTTCCCTGTGTTCCTGCATTAGTTGGGAGTGCATTGGTGGTCTTCCTGGAACATGATATTGGTTATTGTGTGATGAATAATATTGGGAATTTGTTGATATATACTGTGTGTGTATATATATATATATATATATATATATATATATATATATATACATACACAGTGTATATATCTATATATATATATATATATATATATATATGTGGGATTCGGCGCACAACTGCCACCCAGTAGCAGTAAAGCTGCTATGGGGCGGAAGGCAAGTGCTTAAATTAATGTAAAATTTACAACTCTGTGGGCCTTGTTGTTACACCCAAAAGAGTTGCAATACAATTTTTTCTATTTTTTACAATTTTTTAAATTAACATTTTTAAATAATCGCCCCACTGAATACTTTGTGAGAAGGGGAATTGGCTAATTACACAGATAAAAATTTCCCTGACACATACACCTGTCACTTGACATGAAAAGAGAAGCAATAGATTGATGAGCTCTTTGTCACTCTGCTCTCTGCGCCTGTTAGCATGTTACTTGTACTGCATTATTTCCTGATGCTGCTTCTCTATCCCTCAGTCCAAGCTCTACTGTATGTGGGGCCTGCAAAAGGTTGATAGCAAGTAACATTCAGGTACTTTCAATGCATACATATATATTTTAAGGATTTTTACATTTATCCAGAGCTACACTAATTTGTGTTGAAATCTGCCTGCCTTCCTTCCAAACTGTTTGTAAATTCACACAGTTTTCTAAAACCCCTATCTATGCCTATATTGCTTTACTCACAGGGACATATGCATATTTTATGCACTTTATGTGTGTTTTCGTGCACACTTTTACACTCTTTCATGCACTTTTACATGTGTTTACACAAATACATGGCAAAATCGGGCAGATTTGTATGCCCCAAGTGCAACTGTGTCCCACTTTTTTAGTGTGCTGCTAAATGCAGAGAACAATTTATTTTGTAGTCAAAGCAGTGTGTAGGGTCCCCATTGATTTCTATAGTTCTGTGTTTAAATAAATGCTGCCTTTACATACACTATTATTAGGGTAATTGGGATGTAGTGATCTGCCACACTGCTTTCTATATTCACAGTTACTTAAATGATAGTGCAGTTCAAATACGTTTTTTTTTTTAAAGCTCTCTCTAATAATGGTTATGGAGCCAAACACCTTTTAGATCCAAACATATTGTGTAAGGAAACTTTGCTGGTCTCTTCATTGCTGGAAGTCTTCTTGCACTAAAATGACTTCTTAGCGCTTTACTTTTTTATATGTGATGAGATGACCTTATTCCTTTGCAGAAAGATGAGTTAATTTTGACTCCAGTGTTACCAGCTACAAACAATATTCTCTTAATTAAATCTAGGTTACATTCGTATGAGTAATGTAGTTCATAATGGGTCTAGGAGGAAGATTATGTCCTGTATCAACAGATTCTTCTTTATACAGTAAATTAGAGTGATCAAAATTTAAACTCTGTAATCAGTAGCCTTGACAAACCTCATGCTATAGCTTCTCTCCGCTCTCAAATGCGAATCAGGATTCTAGTTTTTCTTTTTTATTATGTACAGCAAGTGGAACAAATAACATTGGTAAGGAATATTTTGGACAGTATATACAAGGATAACACGATGAATATGATATCATTGTGTTTGCAATGTTTTATTGGTTTAAAGGAAATCTTACAGACAATTTCCCCATCCATTGTAGGTGTTATCATTATACCCAAGAATATAATAGTATACCATTGTGTATTCCATTATAGGATTCAACCTAAATGTATTTCCGTTGAGGCACTGCACAACTTATTCAAGACTTTATTCGGTACCATCCAATTAAAAAAGTATGTTATACACCTAGCAATGATACTTTACTATGAACTGTCTATAACCTAAATATCCCCATCTTCAAAAATATACAAAAACATAAAGCACCCTAAGTATGATTTTAATAATGTGTGCCACTGGAGTATAGATAGGTATTCTGTCCAACCATGTGCTAAGCCTTGTTCTCTTCCTCCATTCAATTGCTAAACTTGTGTAAGAACTAGGACTGTCACCTGATGCCACCTCTATCCTGTTACTAGGCGATACTCCTGTGTCTCATTCTAGAATTGATTTAGCCTTGGTCCAGCAAACGTATTTCCTCAAGTAACCACCATTACTTTTCTTCTCAGACTGGTTTCCATTTTTTTTTCCATCCGGTTGAATTTACACTAGGGTCAACTGCCTCCTCATTCCTTTTGGGAGTTTAATCCTATTTGTTGTTCACTATTTCCACCATATCTTGATTTTTTTCCCCTCATTTATGTTACAAACACTGTCTTTTAAAATGTTCTCCAAGGGAGTTTTGTCTCAAAAGTGACAGTCACAGAGTTACATGCAAACATACAAATAAAATTTTATCATGGGGATAGCGCTATTTCTGTGTTGGCATATTTAGCCAAATGTGTAAACGTATTTTAAATTAAAAAATAGTGGTGCTGTAATCACAATGTCAAGTGAAACAAATCTAAAATAATTCAAATAACACCAAGTGATAGTGAAACTGAAAAACTGAAAACGAGTGAGCGAGTGAAGGGTGAGGTATAGAGGCTGCATCGTGGGTCAGCCATGACCACAATACACTGCTACAGTTCATTAACAGGAGTTTGCCTTGATGCTTTTGTGTGATTGAAGTGATGTGAAGCTTATCACTCTTTATAGACTTTTATTGGACTTTTTGTTTCACTTATTATTATTTTTCATATTTTATATACATTTTTCAGTTTTTCAGTTTCACTATCACTTGGTGCTATTTGAATTATTTTATATTTGTTTCACTTGACATTGTGATTACAGCGCCACGATTTTTTCATTTAAAATATGTTTACACTTTATCTCTACTTTAAAGTGGATGTAAACCCACTCTCATCCTTTCTAAACTACTGCCATAGTGCTGATCTATAAGGATATACATGCCTCCTGCATGTATCCTTACCTGTCAAATGTCTGTTATGAGACCTGAAAAACTGCAGATTCTGTGGATGGGTCTGTTGTCTGGAGCTCGGTGGGTGGAGTCATAATGTCAGTAGACTTCCCTCCCACCTCTACACTCCCCTTGTCAACATGCATTTTCTCTTGTGTATTCCTTACACTGAATTCTGCTATGATCCCTAACATCCAGTCAAAATCCAGAAAAGTAACCACATGACTTTAGAAAAGAAGTGGGGTGGAAATTTAAAAATAATGCCTGTCTCCAGGCTAGTGCATGAGATATGTAAATAACCTGATGTTGCAACTGTGATCAGGTGACCTCAGACACTCACACACTGCAATATAACAATCAGATAACTTGAGCTTCTCCTCTGTCCAGCTCTCACTAGATACATCTAAATTAAATCAGATTACTTGTCTGTGTATATTCTGCTTTCTGTTCTGTGTTTTCACTGCAATATACATGCATTTCCTCGTCACACTGAACTGTGGATCACACCCCATGATGAGAAACATCCAGTCAAAGCACGGTAAATGCAGCCAATCCTGGGAGAGCTGGAAGGGAGAGGAGGGGAGGGGAGTGGAGAGGGATGTGAATTGTGAACTTTTTACACAGGATGTGCCTCTGTCTCAGGCTAGTGCATGAGATATGTAAATAACCTGTCACTCACAGCAAGGGAGGCGGAACGGACTAAGGTTTTTCTTTGTAAGTCAATTTTATTTCACTGATCAATAAAAGAGGATTGCTCAGAGTTGGATTAACTATGTGTGGCAAGACTGGGCACAGATGAAAGGAAATCGTATACCCTACATTGTGACATACAAAAAAAAAATTGGGTTTACATCAACTTTAAGTGTCAGCTCCAGGGGAGGTCATTTACATCAAGCATAGGTGCGCGTGACTTGCTGATCAACAATTGGATATATTTAGCCAAATGCATCGCTCCCACTATTGTACTAATCTGTAAACCACACGATTTTCTCTCTACCACTCTATCTAAAATTAATGTTTTTTTGCAAAATACTATTGGACTCTGTAAACTAGTACAACTGTAGACTCCCAATATGATTCCTCAATTTAGATAAGCAAAATGATTTCCAAGATTCTCCCCATCTATATAGATGTGATCCAGGCAATCATTTGCTTATTCCCAAATAAAATCCCCCGGTTGGACAAACATGGATGTTTTGACTCTAAAACTACAAAAATTGTGTAATGATTCTCTGACCTTAGGCAAGTTGCCAAAGTCTATGTGCAAAGCATTGATCATTTTGGTCCCAAGTGTATATTATGAGAATATTCAGTGTCCCTGTGATAACAAGGGCCAGAAGCTTGTAGTAGGACTCACCACTAGTGTTGCTCACGAATATTCGCATTGCGAATATTCGACTCGAATATAGCATATTCGAGAAATCGCGCTATATTTCGAATTTCGCGGTGAATATTCGCAATTCCGAATATTCGCATTTTTTCAATTTGATTTTTAAAACAGATCACATCCTATCGACGTCTAAAAGCATTGCTGGTATGATTAGAGACCCTGGGCCGAGTAGCTAAGCTGAGGCGATCCTATTATGTTGCCAAATTGAAAAAAAAAAAATTGCGATTTTTCGCTATTGCGAATGCGAAAATGATTGCGAATTTTCGATAACTGTGGTAGGAGAACTCTGATTGTCTCTGATGCAAAAGGGGGGGGCTTTGTGTATGTGTATGTTATGAATATTTGTATGTTTGATATTATTATTTTTTGTAAGAAGGAAAAAATTGCGCATACCTTAAAAAAGGGGAGAATACAGCAGCAACTCAAAAATGTTATACAACATAAATTAATACAAGACAGAAAATGGAGTCGCTCTACAAGAATAAAAAATATGTCTAGTGACAAGACATGTGGGCAAATTATAAAATAAGCAAGCGCAAATAACTTGTGAAATACACAGTGAAACAAATATATAAAGAAATATAGTCCCAATAATAGAAAAATAATCTTTCATAAAAATGTCTTTGATATGTGAAGTGAAAAAAAGTCCAAAGCATGCAGCATGAACGTGTTCAATCTTTAAGGTGTTTGATTGACAAACGGCTGTGACAGATGGATAGAGTAAAGAATCACCACCAATGCAAAACACTTTTTATTTTCTATTGTAAAATATCAAGAATATTCTGAGCCAATCAGAGTGCTCCTTCCGCATTTGCCGAATATTCGCAATTATTTTGTATTGTAAAATATCAAGAATATTCTGAGCCAATCAGAGTGCTCCTTCTGCATTTGCCGAATATTCGCAATTATTTTGTATTGTAAAATATCAAGAATATTCTGAGCCAATCAGAGTGCTCCTTCCGCATTTGCCGAATATTCGCAATTATTTTGTATTGTAAAATATCACGAATATTCTGAGCCAATCAGAGTGCTCCTACAGCATTTCTCGAAATTGCGCAATAAATATCGCATTCGCATGTTGCGATATTTCGATAAAATATCACGAATATTCTGAGCCAATCAGAGCGCTCCTCCAGCATTTCTCGAAATTGCGCAATAAATATCGCATTCGCATGTTGCGATATTTCGATAAAATATCACGAATATTCTGAGCCAATCAGAGTGCTCCTACCGCAGTTATCAAAAAATCGCAATTATTTTCGCATTCGCAATAGCGAAAAATCGCAATCATTTACTTTCGATAAAATATCACGAATATTCGAATTTAGCGAATATATCTCGAATATTCGAATATATATTCGAGATATATCGCGAAATCGAATATGGCATATTCTGCTCAACACTACTCACCACAAATTAATTTGATTCTGTTGAATGATCTTAGCTTTGATCACCATGCACAGATTTAGCTTCAGTCAAGTGTTTAGAGTCTGGATTGTTCCACTATACACTACACCCAGATTTAGAGTGGCAGCAAATAGTTGGGATCCTTTTCTCCTAACTCAAGGTGCCAAGCAGGATTGTCCCTGCCTCTGTTATACTGAACCACTGGCTTTACATTCTTTACAATAGCAGACCTGAAATAAAATGTTGGCCTTCATGCTGACAATATGCCTCGGTATCTAATATGGGCAAATTACTGCAGGCCTCATTGGAGAGGAGACCAGTGCAGACTAAGAATACTATTCAGGTTTGACTGAGAACTGGTCAAAATCCACACTCTTCTATGCTGAATTATCCCAATCCAGTCTCCTAAGTGAAAGTCTACTGCCAAATTGCTGACACTTTAAAAATTTGGCGAAAGCTATCACTAAAGACCGAAGAAACGTTATTACCCCTAAAACTGACCTATGTACATTTTTTAAAAAATGCGGTTGTTCTAAAATCTATTCCACTTACCATTTTCTATATACAAATGTAATGCCCTTATTTTGAAATTTGGTTGGAATCATAAAAGCCCTAAACCTTCCATGTCTGCACAAATACTGTGGCATTGGCATTATTGTGGCAGGGTAAGGCCCTGTACACACGACCGGTTCATCCGATGAGAATGGTCCGACGGAAGTGGCCTGATGGTCTGATGTGTGTACACACCATCAGTTCAAAAACTGATCGGGTCAGAACGCGGTGACGTAAAACACACGACGTGCTGAAAAAAACGAAGTTCAATGCTTCCAAGCATGCGTCGACTTGATTCTGAGCATGCATGGGTTTTGAACCGATGCTTTTGTGTACTAACCATCGGTTTGGCCCGATCGGTCAGCGGTCCATCGGTTCATTTTAAAGCAAGTTTTAAAATTTTGGTCCGAAGGACAAAAGACTGATGGGCCGTACACACGGTCGGTTTGGACCGATGAAACTGAACCTCGGTCTATTCTCATCGGTTTTGACCGGTCGTGTGTACGCGGCCTTACTCTCCCACTACCCACTAGTTCTGGAAAGGTAGTATGCATAAAGCGCAATTACTGGGTTTCTGTAACCCTCAGAAGCCTGGATGTTCTACAGGCTGCTAAAAGAGAGATACAGCAAAGCCCCCATTCCTTCTAGTATCTACAAACAGGCAACATGCATCTGTAAGTGAAATAGGAACTACCATTCTATTCAATTTGACTATCGCTTCCTGCTTTAGGATATTAGGGTGCTGCAAGTTTAAGGAACTTGGTTAAGGGATCTTTGCTGATTTGGGGGAAGAGGACTGGGATGTGTAAAATAAGAATCATCAGCCACTTGCTGGGGATTTGGATTTTTAAAATGCCTGCTTTTTCCCATACCTCCCTGCCAGGCAAGTCACTGGGGTAAAGTACACAGGACCAGTCCCGGCTAATCAATGCTGCATCCCAGAGTGGAGCACTTGGCTCCAGTGACTTGCCCAGCAGAAGGGTCATAGTGTGGGCACTAGTAACACCTACTCTGCAGCTTGTGTGATGTGTTTGGTGTCCCACACCCTGTGATCTCTTGCACTAGCACACTGTTGACCAGCAGACTGAAACCCCCTCCTCCTCCTCAGCTCTTATCTTTTCCTGTACACAGGGGGAGGAGGGACATACTCTGTCTGTGCCATACTGATCTGAGGTTTGTAGTAAGTACATTATACATGAGACTTGCAAGGGAGCAAATCACTTGCAGTGATTTGGGGGGTAAGAGGATGCTATATATGCTAGGGGGTGCCTTGGGTGGGGAGAAGGTTTGTGCTTAAAGGAGGGGTTGGATATGAAATCCCCCCTCACCAATGCCCTGTCCCCTCCCAAAGACACATATTTATTACCCCAAATCAAAGAGATGCTGGCTGCTATAGAGGAGCCAATTGTTGTGTGTAAGACCCAGGCACCTCACAAAAGATGTGCAATTGCACCCTTGCCAGGAAAGTCAGTGGAGCCGAGTACCGAAACTTTTTTTGGTCACTGGGCTCCAAGGCCAGTTCACACCATGAATCACAAAGTAACGCACTGTGTATTCCTGTGTGATTCACATGTAATCTGGGTACAGTGGGATTTCAGTCCATTCATTTGAATAGGCTGAAATTGTGTACAAGGACAGTGCATTTGTAATGCAGTGTGGAAAATGTATACAGAACCTGGGTTTAAACCACCATGTTCTGGCGTGAAAAAGGCCCTTAGTCCAGAGTTTGGCCACACCCATATTCTGCTGAGGTGTACTACGCACACTGCAGACCGCTTCCACCCTCAAGTTTCCCTTATTCCCTTTAAAAGTTGGCAGGTATGTGTTCTCTGTTAAGAGAGAGTGCAGAGTGTGGAACTTTTAGTTTGCCTCACCCTCCAGCTACCCATTGCCAGTGAGGGGGAGTGGAGAATGCATAACCCCGCCCTCCTCATTATAAACTGCCATTTAGTAGCAGTTTAGTTCAGCTCAAATTTTCGATGCTGTGTAACGTGCTTCATGTTGTGCCCCTCACATTATGAGTGCAACATGAAGGAGATACCAGCTCAGCTGTAGACGGTGGGGGTGTTGCATTTTGGAGGGAAAAGGGGTTGGTGGAAGAAGGGTGGGGGGGCACCAAAATCCTTGCACCGGCCCTGCTTATATTTTCCTAAGTGTATTTTACCATGCATAGATTGGCTATATTTAGCAATACAGTCTCTTCTAGCTGCCCTAAATGCTACATGTCATGAGCTCGATTTCTCTACTTGATTTTGGCTCGTCCTGTTGTTAATATGTTTTGAATGCAAATCCACACATTTTTGAAAGGGAAAACATAGGTCTAGGGGACTAATTCATGATAGTACCATAGGACTATGTAAGTATTAATAACATTTCATTAATAAAATCAAAACTTCTTCAAGAGTAGATGCAGGAAAGGGAGTCTAAACCTAATATATGAAGAAAAAACAAAAAACATATCATATATATGGTGGGCATATTAACAAATATATATATATATATATATATATTGTAGGGGCATTGTAGGGTCAAAACCCCAATACTTACATACCAGCTCAATGGGAAAGGGAAATTCTGGCAGCCCTGCACATAAGGGGAGTGTCAGAGAGCTTCCGCCATGGGGGCTGAGGCGGCGAGACCCAGATGATCCTCACAAGGGGAGGGGAAAGGCTGACCAAGCATCCACGTCCGGGTGAATACCTAAAAAATGTATATGGGTGGGGGATAACATATTGACCTGTGATCCTCTGTGAAAGGAATGTTAGAACCGCATAATGTGGGTATAACTGTCTCTGTGGGATATCACTGTGAAGGGGAGGTGATAAAATGTGAACCAAGCCCAAAATGAATATAATAGAAAAAAGTAAAAGGGTAATCCCACAGATCTTACATGTCTAGATCCTTGATAGGAATGATGGTTGGCCAGGTCCACCAGTGAGAAAGAAGGGGACTTGTGATGCTTGAGTTGTACTGCAAAAATACTAGAACAAAGTGGTGTGTCATCCCCCGATTCCCACGTAATGGGGTCAGATGACTAACAAACAATGCTACAGCACCATGGCGATGATATCATGTGTCAATTGTGAATACATGACGTCAATGCCTCGCCGCGAACCTCCCCACCCACCACCCATAGGGGGATGAGGAGTGAAGTCCAGACCAGCGGCACATCACAGCCCCCAGGACATAAGAGCCCAACACAGCCCGACACCTACAGCTACCACCAGAGGAAGGGGAATGGGAAAAAGGTAAAAGACACATGTAAACCCCATGTACTTATAAATATATGATTCAAAATATATGGGACAGGGAAAATGTATACAGGAAGGTGGGGGGGGACAACCTCCCAATGTAAGTACACACCTAGGACATATATAATACCCCAGGCTCCCCTGTTGTTCCAAATGTCCCTGAACCCTGGTGTATGGTGCACAGACCACCAAGCGACTAAGGGTGTCTTCTACTCAAATACCTGAAGAAAAAAAGGGGGTGTGGTCAAACGGAAAAACATAGGTCTAGGGGACTAGACTAGAAACATCTATTTACACTGTTATACAAGCTGTACACTCACTACTCACTACTTTACAATTTTAAAATGACAATAAAATTATGAAGTTTATTTTTTTTACAATTTTGCAATTTGTTGACCGCAAAGGGCCAGATTATTGTCCTTCAGACATTAGGGGGGCAGGACTGTGGTCCCCTGAGAGTTGCAAATGTCCAGAGTCCGTGGGAGTAAACAATGCTTCTGACTTTGTGCCGATTGGGATTAAAAAAGAAAAAGACATTGCACCTCTGGTCAGTAGGAGTGGAATAGTACCCTTTCACCTGTATTGGAGGCATAGTGGTTCCCCATTGCTGGTATCAGTGGGAGGGATAGTTCCCCAATGCTGTCATCAGTGGGAGGGATAGTGCCCCATTGCTGGTATCAGTGGTGGGGGGATATAGTGCCCCATTGCTGGTATCAGTGGGGGCGCTAGTTCCCCATTGCTGGTATCAGTGGGAGAAATGGTGCCCTGAGGGCCGGATAAAGGCAAGTAAATGGCCGCATTCGGCCCGCGGGCCGCAGTTTGGGGACCCCTGCTCTAGCTAATGGACTCTGACTGGTTGAAATTTGATGAAACATATAAGAATTTGGTAATTAACTCTAAAGATAGGATTATCAAAATGAAGGCATTTCATCTCAGCCATCTTACATCATTCAGGTTTTATAAAAGTGGTCTTCTAGTGGTTGTGGTGCCACAGCCAACTTTCTACATTGCTTCTGGTCCTTAGCTTTTGGGTTGAGATCAACACCTGTATTTTCTCAGCACTGAGCCTTCCTAACATTCCATATGCTAAGAATTGCTTACTTAGAAAATGTATTCCTATTCTAAATATGCTAAATGTTTGTTGTGGATATGGTAGTTTTATGCAAAGAAGAGCCTCTTTCCCATTTTGTAACACCTGGCTACAATTAATCAATGTTTACCACTTTATAGGCTTGACTATAAACTCAGGAGAAAATCAGACTTGTTTATAAGATATGGGACTTTGCTGATATCTTGTACAATTTAACTTACTGTACCAGAAGCAAGCCTTTTCTTTGTTAATACTGCATTATAATGATGAGACATGAAAAACTATTGGTTTAGATGTTTATTTCTTTTTTTCTCTGTATTGTCTTTATTTTTTAAAAAAAAGCAATTTTAAAATGACAATAAAATTATGAAGTTTATTTTTTTTACAATTTTGCAATTTGTTGACCGCAACACTAAACAAAAAATCATCAAAATTAACAATTTAAAAGTTAATTCAAATGAGGTACATGATACCTGCTGGACTACAGGTTTATAAAACTCCCAGGGAGTAGCTATTGCTGTAGTTTTGGGAAGCCAATGCTGCACCTTCAGGTCTCAGCATCTTCAACAGTAGAGACTCTGAAGATACTATGCCTGCCCCTCCCCTTCCCCTACCCAATCACAAAGCCTTTGTATTATGTGAACACAAAATACAATGGCTTATGTAAATGGACAACAGAGGGTAGGGATGGGCTTAGCTTGGGCACCTGTACCTGTCAGATGTAAATATTATGCCTCAGCGCTATGAGAATAAATTAATATTCAAATCTAAATATGCAAACACAAGTGTACAATGTGATATCACAATGTTAAGTAAATAACTTATAAACTTGTAAACATGCAAAGTAAGTGAAAAAAAGTGAGAAAAAGTTTGTGACGCTACAGAATACGTAACGTATTCAAAAAAGAAAATTCATGTGACTTCAAGAGTAGTTGCTCCACTTTCCAGGACTTCCACCACACCTCAGTGTTCAGTGCTCCAATCCCCCTCACAGTGGACACTCACCACAATCATATGCCTCCCTTTTTTGATACCCCAATCATCACATTTCTATACTTTTTAACTATTAGCAGCCATGGAATCTATCAATTTTTTGATGAATAGGCAATTGAGTGCTGACACGATCTTCTCCACCAGTCAGGAAATGACAGACTGTGAGGAGGATTATCCAGGGATTTTAAAAACCCTGGAAATTTTATTAGAAAAACAAATTAAAGCCTGGTGGGATGTGTTTACATTCGAGCACTATAATAAGGAGGGACTGATTTTTAGGAGTTTAAGGTGGGAGGTGACTCCCCAGGATGGTCTCTATGAGACTAAATATATGGATGAATGGAAGAAATTCTTTAACAAAGTGGGGATGGAATTACAGGTGCTGGTCCTGAAAAGGAAACAGATAAAATTAAGTTTGATCAATGAGAAAATTAAAATCATACAAGATAAATTAGCACCAATTAATGACTCTGCTATGATTAAAGAATTCAATACGAACATGAAGAAAAAATTGGAGAAGACTGATAGGGAGACACAGAAGAGAAAGGTTAAGAAATATAACCGAGACTCCGAGGATTTTAAAAATGACAAGATTTATGCTTGGCAAATTGCTGCCAGAGCTGAAAACGGGAATGAGGAAGTGAAGCCTACACAAAAATTAAATACCGTTAGCCAGAAAAAGGATTCGATTAAACATACTACCAGTAAAGCCATACTGAGGAAAAATGAACATCTACTGCCTAATCAGAGACGGAATTCTGACTCACAGGCTTCTGGGAGTGGACAGTATGGCCCACAATTCGAATCACCTGCAGCACCTAGACGAGAGAGAGATGATTATCAATATGGTCATGGTCATCAATCACCTCGCCCTTATTACACACAGGGTGAACAGAACCATTGTCAGTATTATCCTCAACAAGAATATCAACAGTGGTATGCACACCCAGCACCCAATTATTATCATCATCCACCACAGCCTTTTTTAGGGCAGAGGGGGAGGGGGAGAGGAGCAACCCCGAAGAGACCCCCTCACAATGGTCACAACAAGGGGGGGGACAGGAATGGTCATCCATATCCTCACCCCAAGAATGGAGACTACCCCCAAAGAGAAGAAGGGGCTGTAGGGCCGGACGGAGAAAGCAATCCAAAGAAAAGACCGAGGAAAACTTAAGTACAGGGATCTTTAATTTAAGCAAAGTAGAGTTGAATTCGAAAGAATTGAACATACTAAACACTGGTCTAAAATGTGCACCAAGGAGAGTCATGAACAAGTTCAATTTGTACATTGACACTCATAAATTTATAAGGACTCTTAATATGAAAAAAATATTTTTTGAGTCATCCGGCAGAATCATCTTTTAAGAGTACTGCCGCCCCAGCACATATAGATAGCGGCCTAAAAAATAGATCCCTATTTAATCCCCAAAACCCAAATAATCATTACATCGAGGTCTTCAAGCATTTGGTGTTGAAGGATATTGATGAACTACCTCAAAAGAAGAAGGTGAACCCTGAATTTATAAAAGAAGGAATAAAAAGCCTTGAAAACAACAAGGAGATCATCATACGCCCTGCAGATAAGGGAGGCGGAGTGGTCGTTATGGATAAAGAGTTTTATCTGAATCAATTGACTACACTGTTAAGCGACCCTGTTACCTACAGGAGATTGGGTTCAGACCCTACTGAGGACTACAAATCGCAATTGGATGCTCTAGTTTGTTGGGGATACCGCACGCAGGCTCTTAATGCCAAAGAAAAGGCTTATCTAGCCCCCTCTGTATGCAGGACTCCAGTGATATACACGTTACCTAAGATTCATAAACACCCAACAGTCCCACCAGCCCGACCCATTGTAAATGGGATTGGCTCTGTGACTGCTAGGTTGGGAGAGTACTTAGATAAGTTTCTCCAGCCGAGTGTTCGTAATACCAGGGCGTTTCTGAAAGATACAACGGATTTATTAACATCTTTAGAGTTATTAAATATCAACCCTGGGTCCAACATCATATTGGTAACAGCGGACGTAGCGTCCCTTTATACTATAATCCAGCATGAGGACGCTGCGCTGGCATTAAACTGGGCACTGAGTAGGAGGGATGACATCCCTCATGTCCAAAAGAAATTTTTGGGCCAAGCTCTGGAGTTCTGCATGGCGCACAACTATTTTTGGTTCAATGGCTTTTTCTTCTCGCAACAGGTTGGCGTGGCTATGGGGGCTAAGTTTGCCCCCAGCCTTGCCAACCTGTTTATGGCGGAGTGGGAGGATAGATATATCTTCTGCAATCAGAGACAACAGCTCATCTTCTATCGCAGATTCATCGACGATCTCTTACTAATTTGGGAGGGATCGGAGGTGGATCTCAGATTGTTCCTGACAGATCTCAACAACAATAAGAACAACATCAAGCTTGAATATAATATTAGTATGAATTCAGTAGATTTTCTTGATGTCAACATTGAACATCTAAATGGGAAATTGAAGACGAAAGTACATTTCAAAACAACCGATCGTAACAGCTACTTGTCGATCCGGAGTGGACATCATCCGGCGTGGATAAGCAATATCCCGAAAGGACAGTTCCTAAGAGTAAGGAGAAACTGTACTGAGGAATCAGACTATTTAGAACAAGCAACTATGTTGAAACAGAGATTTGTACAGAAGGGATACAATGAAGCGAAATTGAATAACATCATAAGAGATGTAGCAGAAGTACCGAGGGAACAATGTTTAAGGAAGAGGGTATCTGTTGAGTCTAACAGCCAGCATCAATGGGGTTTTTTAACAGGCTTTCATTCCCAATATAAGGATGTTGAAACGATTTTTCGTAAACATTGGCACATCCTAGCCAGAGACACACATTTGGGTACTATAATACCGGATCATCCTCGGTTTATCTACCGAAAGGCACCAAATTTCGGAGATAAAGTTGTCCGGAAAATTCTGGACCCCCCAACTCCCTCCATTAAAATTGACTTGAAAGGTTTTTTTCCCTGTGGAAGATGTATATGTTGTCGAACAGTCAAAATACACAATAGGGGGATATGTCAAGTAAGAGGAAGTGATGGTAGTCCTTTTGAGATCAAAGAATTTAGCACATGTAACTCCTCTTACGTGGTTTATCTATTATGGTGTCCATGTGGTCTACTCTATGTGGGGAGGACAAAGAGATTGCTTAGGGTGCGAATCGCTGAACATTTGGCGAACATTAAAAAGGGCTTTGAATATCATAGCGTCTCAATGCATTTTAAGAAAAGACACAAGCAGGATCCATCTTTGATCCAATTCTGTGGTATTGATGTGGTTTATTTCGGGTGGAGGGGTTCAAATAGAATTAGGGACCTCTCACAACGCGAAACCCAGTGGATATACCTGCTTAGATGTCTTCAGCCTAGGGGTTTAAACATAGAGGTTGACCTCAACTGTTTTATTAACAACTCTTGACAGATTTAATTTCTCCAATTTTTTCTTTTTTCTTTTTTGTTCTCATTGTATATCTGTGTTATTGATATATGCTATAGGTGAACACTGACCTCAATATACAATGTGTCGTATAGTTCGTATCTGGACTGTACCAGATTACTGGTATGCAGGACTATTAGCTAAGTAGCATGGGTGATACCAGTTAAACCCTTGTCTCTGCAATTGTCAGTATGTGGTCAGACATCTAGTTTATATTTTCATACATTTTGTATGTTTATTTAAATGTCAATCTAATTGGTCTTACTATTGTGTTGTCAGAAATGTTCCACCCATGAATTATTGGATCATTTGTGATCAATAGTTACCATTAACCATTCATTCCTTGATCAAATTAAGTAGTATTTTTAATTTATATGCAGTTAGTTTGTGTACTTATTCACATGCATGATGCCCAATACTCTTATAATAGTGAGTATATGTATACATTGTGTTTGATGAATTGATTTAGTCTAGATTAATTTATTAAAGATAATGCTAGTAGTGGTATTTTATATCAGATCGAAGTTATAGTGCTAATTTTATATTTGATTTTAAATATTGATTGTATTTTATATTTTTTATTTAGTGTGTAATAACTGGGGATTGGTGGTCATGGGGACTCTCGAGAGACCGTCCCCTGATTTATGATTAAATTCCCCTAGTTTTTGAGTAAATACTGTTACACTCACACAACTTAAAAATTAATAATTTTAATACTGATCTGCTAGTATGGTCCTTCTTTAACAATTAGTAAACCGCTGTGTGATATGTCAATGTGCCATATGTACATTGCACGTCCGTCTGGGCTTTTGCTGCGATCAATTGTTTATTGGCTGCGACGTGCATGTGACCAGTTGGTCGCGTCCCCCGTTGCTAGGACAACGCGGCACCTTGACGATAGACAACACTCACTCGTCATTTCCGGCAAGGCAACGTGACACAAGAGATACGCAGCATGATTGGCTGCGCTCAGTGCTGCTGGACTGACGAGTGAGACGTCATACACAGCTCCCGCCCATAGATACGGCGATGCTTTCACCCTATTGGACGCGCCATTGCACGTGACCCGGTGACGTATTCGCTGCCAGATAGAGCGATACACACAAGCAGAGGATGGCGTCTCGTCACTCTCTGCTCTGATTCGCTGCTATATAACCCCAGGTATATATAAAAGAGGGAAGTGGGGATTTGGCCATACCCATGAATAAGACAGGAAGTCGAAACATGTCGGGGCGTGGCCTAATCCATGTTTGAAAAGGAAAGAGAGAAAAGAAGTTCCAAGTTACATCTAGGAGTGTTTGCAGCCATCTTTCAGCTGTTTTTGTGTTATCGAGTGAAGGAGTTATCATTTGAGGTGGTGTGCTGTGCCAAGGATTGCGGTGAGATCATTCGGTTAATCGAGGGTCCGCCGTGACCACTATTATCTACAGTTAAGGAGTTTGAAGTGTACAGTGATCTGCTATCACACAAAGCTGTTTTTGTGATTCTGATTTGTGAGTGCAACTTTTGAAGGTTCATTTGAGTGTTTTAATAAACTGGTCTTACGTTTTTACACTATTGTGCATTTTTTCTCTTGTTTTGCATTATCACTTTGGAAACTTCTCGGAATTAACATTTGGATGTATATTGGTGATACTCTGGAGATACTCTTATTACAAGCTCGTTAGCCAAACACGAGAGTGGGAGGCATATGATTGTGGTGAGTGTCCACTGTGAGGGGGATTGGAGCACTGAACACTGAGGTGTGGTGGAAGTCCTGGAAAGTGGAGCAACTACTCTTGAAGTCACATGAATTTTCTTTTTTGAATACGTTACGTATTCTGTAGCGTCACAAACTTTTTCTCACTTTTTTTCACTTACTTTGCATGTTTACAAGTTTATAAGTTATTTACTTAACATTGTGATATCACATTGTACACTTGTGTTTGCATATTTAGATTTGAATATTAATTTATTCTCATAGCGCTGTGGTTTTATATTGACACTTTATGTACAAAATATATTCCTTTATTTCACATACTATCTATTTAAGCAGCAGCTAGGCGCTTTAACTTCTTTCCATCTGGCGCAGTAGTGGGTTATCAGTCGGGCGCAGTTTTTTGATACCCCAATCATCACAAATATTATGCCTCGTACACACAATCGGAATTTCCGATGGAAAACTTTGGTGTATGTCCCATACCCCATCTGACTTCTGTATGCCCCATCTGACTTTTTCCATCGGAAATTCCAACGGAGTTAGAAAGAGAACATGTTCTCTTTTTTTCCGGAATTCCGTCTGTATGGAACTCTGATGGAGAATTTCTCTAATGCCCTGTACACACGATCAGGTTTTTCTGACAAAATTCTGTTCAAGCTGTCTTGCATACACACTGTCACACGAAATTCCAAATTGCTGGCACTTTTTACAAAGTGGCTAAATTCCTGGAATTCAGCTTCAACTGACATAATATGCAGATTGAAGGCAATTCATTTGATGTTAGGATGAATGCAACAGAGTAGATACTTTGCATATTCCAATCTTGTACCTCAACACTGTTTTATAAACACTGGGCCAGATCCACAGCCAGCCGCCGTAACTTAAATATTCCCATTTAAGTTACACCGCCGCAAAATTTCTACCTAAGTGCCCGATTCACAAAGCACTTACCTAGAAATTTTCGGCTGTGTAACTTAAATCCGGCCGGCGCAAGGCGTTCCTATTCAAATGGGGCGAGTCCCATTTAAATTAGCCGCGCTCCGGCGCCGGACGTACTGCGCATGCTCACGACGTCACTTTCCCGACGTGCTTTGCGCGGTTTTACGTTGCGCCGGGTTTTGAGAATCGCGACGGGCGTAAAAAAAAAATACGAGTTGCGGCGGGAAAAAAAATTTTTAAAAAAAAAAGACGGCGACGCGGGATAGAAGGGTCTACTTTTACAAGGCCTAAACAGTTTAGGCCTTGTAAAAGCAGCCCTAATTTTGCGTTTGCAAACTAATACTTACGGAGAAAAAACGAAGCGTAAAAGCTTTGTGGATCTCCGTAAGTGCTAATTTGCATACCCGAAGCGGCATTTCGACGAGAAATGCCCCCAGCGGCGGCCGAGGTACTGCATCCTAAGATCCGACAGTGTAAGTCCCTTACACATGTCGGATCTTCTGCCTATCTATTGGAAACTGATTCTGTGGATCAGTTCCAAAGATAGAAACAGGGATACGACGGCGTATCAGTAGATACGCCGTCGTATCCCTTTTGTGGATCTGGCCCACTGTTCCCAATTGTATTATTTTTTTGATAGCATTAGCTCTGATAGCTGCTGTATTTACACAGTCGAGAACTGCTGACGAGTGCGAGGAGGAGAGCTGTAGCAGAAAAGAACAGGAAGTACTGAATTTGCCCTGTGAAACTTTGATCACGTTTTTTGGGTATGTGTAGTATGCCCAGTGTCCACACCTGGTTTAATAACGTTTTCTGTACACAGGAATGTTTTCTTGCTTTCCTGTGTGTTGAACAGATTTGTCATCCTCATTCTGAATAAAAATATATACAAAACACTCAGCTTATTGTTAATTATTTATTATTAAATTGTGTTCATTATTAAAGTCATATGATGCGTGCTCATGTATTATGATGATGATTTTTTTTCCTAATATTATTCTTTCTATATTGTATACCATGGATTTCTACATTCTTCTGTTACACAGTTGATCAATCTCACTTTCCTTCAGCCTCCTCTAATTTTCATGTACAGAGCTTTCATTTCACCCTAATGCCGCGTACACACCATCACTTTATGTGATGAAAAAAAATGACGTTTTTAAAAACGTCACTTTAATTGACTGTGTGTGGGGGAAAACGTCGTTTTATGTCTTGTAAAAAACGACCAAAAAAAATTCAAGCATGCTTCAATTTTATGTGTCGTTTTTCAAAAGTGCACTTTTTACTTCACAGAAATTGACCGTGTGTAGCAAAAAACGTTGTTTTCCAAGACGTTTTTTCATCCACGCATGCCCAGAAGCTACTTATGAAGCAAGCTTCAATGGTAAAACGTGGTGGAATCTTCAAGGAATTTGTGCTTTAAGTTACGGCGGCGTAGTGTAACTGTGTCGGCGTAAGGGCGCGCAATTCAAATGGATGAGATGGGGGCGTGTTTTATGTTAATACGTCTTGACCCAACGTAAATTACGTTTTTTCTGAACGGCACATGCGCCGTCCGTGGGGGTATCCCAGTGCGCATGCTCCAAATTAACGCGCAACAAGCCAATGCTTTCGACGTGAACGTCATTCTACGCAAAGCCCTATTCGCGAACATTTTACGCAAACGACGTACACAACGGAAAATTCGACGCTGGCCCGACGTCCATACTTAACATTGGCTACGCCTCATATAGCAGGAGTAACGTTACGCCGAAAAAAGCCTTACGGAAACGACGTAAAAAAATGTGCCGGCCAGACGTACGTTTGTGGATTGGCGTATCTAGCTAATTTGCATACTCGACGCGGAAATCGACGGAAGCGCCACCTAGCGGCCAGCGTAAATATGCACCTTAGATCCGACGGCGTACTAAGACGTACGCCAGTCGGATCTAGCCCAGCTTCAGGCGTATCTTGTTTTGTGGATACAAAACAAAGATACGCCGGAGCAACCTAGAAGTTACGCGGCGTATAAATAGATACGCCAGCGTAACTTAGGGTGACCAGACATCCCCAGTTTCAGGGGACAGTCCCCTGATTGAGAATACTGTCCCCGGACCAAGTCTGTCCCTGGTTTTGTCCCCAGATTGGATTTAATAGGGGGCAGGGGCAATTTCAAAGACAGTCAGTGCAGAATTAAAATAAAAAAAATAGAATTACACACCCCGCTCCGCCGTGCCTACTAGCATAAGGGGGTTGTATCTGTGCCCCTTTCTGATGATCATGTGCTGGTCGGAGGGGAGGGAATATTTCTTCAGTTTCGGGCGCATGCCCATTCAGCTTCGCTTGCATGTTATTCTGCCTTGGCTCAAATCCTGGCCAGCCACCTGCCTATCACCTTGCCTTCCCTGGCGGAGTGATCTTCCTCTGCTCCCCATCCATTAGTAGCCCTGGCCCGAAGAGTAAAACTTGAGAGGCTGTGAGGCGGGCGATGACGGGCAGAGAGTCGCTGATTGTTGCCATTACTAGTAAAGAAAAAATATGTCCCCCGGATTTCATTTAAAAAATCTGGTCACCTTAGCGTAATTGCTTCGTGGATTTGGCCCCGTGTGTGCATGTGCTATTTTAATTGCATTACCTATGGTGAGATCATCTTGTAACAGCAATTTTCTTTCACTCATTTGATCCCATCAGACTTCTACTTTTATCATATGATCACTGTCATAAAAAGCCCTGTCTTTTGCTATCAAATGTAATTTTGTTACAAATTCATCTATGGATTGAGTTGCTCCCTGCTGTCTTTCACAAAGGCATTTCTTTGAGCATGTGTTTTTATCAGGATTACAGGATGTTTTTGTCATTTCAGCTATCATATCTACATTTAGTTTTATCCTACAGAAAACAAATTCCCATTTCAGATCATGTATAGGTCACCAACCTTTTTACTGTCTCCTTTGTGCACCCATAATAAAGCAGTTTTCAAATACTGAGCCTATTTGTTTACTGATGTTATTTGGCTCTTTACAGAATAAGGGATTCCGTTGTTACAGTAAAAAAAAAAAAAAGAAACGTTATCCTAGCATATTTTTCTCTACAATACAATTACAGTTAATACTCAGCTACAGGCAATTCTAAAACGCTACTGCTCAGTCCAGTCTACAGTCCACAGCGCCATTTTACATTGGTACATAAACTGATTGTGAATGTGCTGTAGCTTGTGAACTTTTGGGAGTGAAGTTTAAAATCTAAGATCCAGATAATTTGCTAAAATTAATCAAACCTAGATATTATTGACAGCTGCTTTACTTTCCAGAGAAGTTAAAGTGGTAGTAAACATAAAAAAATAAATAAAAAATGCACTCTGTAATGTAAAGGCATATGAAATAAAAATGCATAATGTGCTAGTATGCATCACATACTAGCACATTATGAAACACTTACCTTGAAACAAAGCACTGTCACCGCTGCAGAAGCTTCCATCTTCAGCCTTTCTTCCTTCTAGGTTCGTGGGTTATGACCACGTAAATGGTTGAGCCACGATGACATAATGCGCGGGAGTCATGACGATGGCACAGAGCTCCGAAGCAATGGTACGGGTATGCTGTTCCTTTAGAGCGTATTCATCGGTGACATCACTGGCTGCTGCCCACTGGAATATCTCCTAAACCATTTAGGAGATGTTTATTTAACCTACAGGTAAGCTTTATTATAGTCCTACCTGTAGGTAAAAATAAACAAATTACAGTATACTACCACTTTAAACAGCTGAAAAAATGTCTTTTGGTTTACTAGTAAGTAAACAAAACCCTAGGCACATGCCCTGGATCTTCTATGTCTTGTCCTAGGTGACAGCCACCTTTTCAGGCAGCTCTGCTGCGCTGATGGTGTCTGCATAACTCCAATACTGACATTATTCAGAGTCAGAAGCCAGGGACATGGAACCCATGGAGCTTGTCCTCTTTTAGTTGAGTAACAACTAAACACCAATAACCTATTTTCATGAGTTCCCACTGACTGACAAAAAAACAAAGCACTTACCACTAACCAAAAGATGTACGCAGCAACGTCAGCCAAGGAAAAGTGATATTTCACCACTGACCACCAGTGAAAGGGGATGCTTTACCATTGATCACTAATAGGGCCCTCCCCTACTAGTGATCAACGGTAAAGCATCCCCTTTCATTACTTCACTAATTACCACCAATCTAAGGGGTACTTAACATTATAAAAGGGGCATTTTGCTATTGATCGCCAATGTAATAAGACATGTCACCACTAACCAGCAATGTAAGAGGAACTGATGACCAGTATAGGTAAGAAGGGTCTACAATGACCACCAATATAAGGGGCACTACAATAATCTCTGCATAGTTCACATCCTTGGCTGGTCGGCAAGAGGCTAAATGACAATTGCGCGGTCATGCAACACTGTACCAAAACAATTTTTTTTATCATTTTGTTCTCACAACTAGAGATTTCTTTGGTGGTATTTGATGACCACTGAAATTTAAATTTTTTAATAAACAAATAAAAAAAGACCTACAATTTTGAAAAAAAATGTTTTCGTTTTTGTTATAAAATGTTGTAAATAAGTATGTTTTCTCCTTCACTGATCGGCACGGATAAGGCAGCACTGACAAGCACTGATGGGCACTGATGAGGTGGCACTGATGGGAACTGATGATGAGGCACTAATATGCAGCACCGATGGGCACTGATAGGCGGCACTGATGGGTACTGATATGCATCACTAATGAACATTAATAGGTGGCACTGATGGGCACTGATAGGTGGCACTGATGGGCACTTATAGGGCACACTGATGGACACTTATAGGTGGCACTGATGGGCACTGATAGGTGGCACTGATTGAAGGCACTGATAGATGGCTCTGATAGGCAATGCTAATGAGGAGGCACTGGACGGCATTACTGAAGGGTACTGATTGACACCTCTATTGGGCACTAATTGGCAACCCTGGTGGTTATGGGTGGACATACCTGGAGGTCCTGGATGGGCATCCCTGGTGGGCATCCAGGGGGGCTGCACTGATAATCAGCGCAGACCTCCCTGTCAGGAGAGCAGCCGATCTGCACCCCTCTACCCGTGTCTGTCAGTGAGAGGGGAGGAAAAGCAATTACATGTATCTTCCTGTTTATGCTGTGATAATTTGTGATTGGACACAGCTGATCATATGGTAAAGAGCCTATGTCAGCTCACCAATATTGGTGATGTGGTGTGTCAGACTGACACAGTACACCATGTGTGTCTCAGCTTGGGTGATAGAAGATGAGGGTGGTTGGATAGCACGGGCCACATCACTAAACATACTACGTCCACCTTTGCCTGTGGCCACAGATGCTGCTGGCCCCCTCTTAGTGGCATGGAAGTGTCTGCCTTTCCTTGTTGGTCTCCCAGACATGATGGGGGGGCTAATTACCCAAATTTAATAGATACTGGGAAATGTGTAACTGGTAGGGATGAGCCAAACACCCCCCCGTTCGGTTTGCATCAGAACCTGCGAACAGACCAAAAGTATGTGTGAACATAAGAACCCTGTTAAAGTGTATGGGACTCGAACGTTTGAAATCTAAAGTGCTAATTTTAAAGGCTAATATGCAAGTTATTGTCCTAAAAAGTGTTTGAGGACCTGGGTGCTGCCCCAGGGGACATGTATCAATGCAAAAAAAAAGTTTTAAAAACTGCCGTTTTTTCGAGAGCAGTGATTTTAATAATAAATAAACGTTTAATAAAAGTGAAATATTCCTTTAAATTTTGTACCGGGGGGGGGTGTATTGTATGCCTAAGTAGCGCTTGTTTCCCGTGCTTAGAACTGTCCCTGCACAAAGTGTCATTTCTGAAGGAAAAAAAGTCATTTAAAATCACTTGCGTCTATAATGAATTATCGGTTCCTGGTAATACAAATAAAAGTCATTCATAATTATTATTTTTTTAAAAGCATGGGGGTCCCCCCAAATTCAATTGCCAGGCCCTTTGGGTCTGGTATGGATATTAAGGGGAACCCCACCTCTAATTTAAAAAAAAATGACGCGGGGTTCCCCCCAAATATCCATTCCAGACCCTTCAGGTCTGGTTTGGATTTTAAGGGGAACGCCACCCCAAATGTAAAAAAAAAATGGTGGGGAGTTCCCCCAAAAATCCACACCGGACCCTTTATGCGAGCACGCAATCTGTCAGGCCCCAGAAAAAGAGGGGGATGAGAGAGTGCCCCCCCTCCTAAACCGTACCAGGCCACATGCTCTCAACATTGCGAGGATGCTTTGGGGGTCTGTGACCCCTCAAAGCACCATGTCCCCATGTTGATGGGGACAAGGGCCTCATCCCCACAACCCTTGCCCGGTGGTTGTCTGGGTCTGCAGGCTGTAGGGGCAAACACAGTGTTGAGTTTATAATTTTGTAGATGGAAATCGGCAATAAAAAACAAATATAGTGAAAAATATAGTTTTACAGGTGAAACTCGAAAAATTAGAATATTGTGGAAAAGTTTATTTATTTCACAGATGCAACTTAAAAGGTGAAACTGGTATATGAGATAGACTCATTACATGCAAAACAAGATAGTTCAAGCTGTGATTTGTCATAATTGTGATGATTATGACTTACAGCTCATGAAAACCCGAAATCCACAATCTCAGAAAATTAGAATATTACATGCAATCAATAAAACAAGGATTGTATATAGAACAATATCGGACCTCTGAAAAGTATAAGCTTGCGTATGTACTCAGTACTTGGTTTGGGCCCCTTTTTGCAGCAATTACTGCCTCAATGGCATGGAAACGATCAGCCTGTGGCACTGCTGAGGTGTTATGGAAGACCAGAATGCTTCAATAGCGGCCTTCATCTCTTCTGCATTCTTGGGTCTCATGTCTCTCATCTTTCTTTTGGCAATGCCCCATAGATTCTCTATGGGGTTCAGGTCAGGCAAGTTTGCTGGCCAATCAAGCACAGTAATCCCACTGTCATTGAACCAGGTTTTGGTGCTTTTGGCAGAGTGGACAGGTGCAGAGTCCTGCTGGAAAATTAAGTCTGCATCCCCATAGAGCTCATCTGCGGAAGGAACCATTAAGTGCTCCAAAACCACCTGGTAGACGGCTGCGGTGACCCTGGACTTAATGAAGCACAGTGGACCAACACCAGCAGATGACATGGATCTCCAAATCAACAAAGACTGTGGAAACTTTACACTGGACTTCAAGCATCTTGCAGTGTGTGCCTCTCCTTTTTTCCTCCATACTCTGGCTCCTTTGTTTCCAAATGAGATTCAAAATTTGCTCCCTTGAGAAAAGATCACTGAGCACCAGACCAGGTGTTTTTTTCTTTAGCCCAGGTAAGACACTTCTGACGTTGTTTGTTATTCAGGAGTGGCTTGACAAGAGGAATATGTCATTTGAAGCCCATGTCCAGGATCTGTCTGTGTTTGGTGGCTCTTGATGCACTGACTCCAGCCTCAGTCCACTCCTTGTGAAAGTCCCCAACACTTTTGAATGACATTTTCCTGACAATACTCTCCAGGCTGCGGTCATCCCTGCTGCTTGTGCACCTTTTTCATCCACACTTTTCCCTTACACATAACTTTCTATTAATGTGCTTTGATACAGCACTTTGGGAACATCCAACTTCTTTTACAATTACCCTTTGAGGCTTTCCCTCCTTATGGAGGGTGTCAGTGATGGTTTTCTGCACAACTGTCAGGTCAGCAGTCTTTCCCACGATTGTGATTCCTACTGAACCAGACTGAGAGACCGTTTAAAGGCTCAGGAACCCTTTGCAGGTGTTATGGCTTAATTAGCTGATTAGAGTGGGACACTTTGGGCCAGATTCACATAGAATTGCGGCGGTTTAACGTATCGCATTTACGTTACACCGCCGCAAGTTTTACGGGCAAGTGCTTGATTCACAAAGCACTTGCCTGTAAACTTGCGGCAGCGTAAATCCGTCCGGCGCAAGCCCGCCTAATTAAAATGGGGCGTGTATCATTTAAATTAGGCGCGTTCCCGCGCCGAACGTACTGCGCATGCTCCGTTTTGAAACTTCCCGACATGCTTTGTGCGAAATGACGTTGCACCGACGTAATTTTTTGAACGGTGACGTGCGTTACGTCCTTTCCTATTCA
Source organism: Rana temporaria (assembly GCF_905171775.1). NCBI lineage: Eukaryota > Metazoa > Chordata > Amphibia > Anura > Ranidae > Rana > Rana temporaria. The sequence continues at coordinate 554,176,503 of NC_053489.1, forward strand.
CGGACGACTTACGCAAAAAAAAAAAAAAAAAATTCGATGCGGAAACGACGGCCATACTTTAACATGGCAAGTCTACATTTAAGCCAAGAAAAAGCAGCTGTAACTTTATGCCGGGAAAAGCCGACTAGCGGCGACGTAAGAGAATGCGACGACCGCGCGTAACTTCGTGGATCGCCGTAAACAGCTAATTAGCATACCCGACGCGGAAAACGACGCAAACTCCACCCAGTGGGCGCCAAAGTATTACACCTATGATCCGAAGGCATACAAAGCAGTAAGCCTGTCGGATCGAAGCCAGAAGCCGTCGTATCTTGGTTTGAGGATTCAAACTAAAGATACGACGCGGCACATTTGAAAATACGCCGGCGTATCAGTAGATACTCCGGCGTATATTTCAGCTGTGAATCTGGCCCTTTGAGCCTAGAATGATGCACCTTTTCCCAATATTCAAATTTTCTGAGATTGTGGATTTGGGGTTTTCATGAGCTGTAAGCCATAATCATCAATCATCAATTATGACAAATCACGGCTTGAACTATCTTGCTTTGCATGCAACGAGTCTATCTCATTTATTAGTTTCATCTTTTAAGTTGAATTTGTGAAATAAATGAACTTTTGCACGATTTTCAAATTTTTCGAGTTTCACCTGTAAATGCACAGTCTTATGATAGGATCAGCAATATAAACCTTTTGGTAAAAACACAGTAGCTCAGTGCAAACATGTGCACAGAAATTTGGTGGTGAAGAGGTGATTCCGTACAGTGCTCCAGGATCATCCACCGCACCCCTGTGAAATAGAAATAGAAAAGCTGTCTGCCTTTACAACAGAAAATGCGCACTCAGGGTAGACCCGCCATCTGTTGTGGGGAAGGCTGTTCAGCAACTCGCACCATCCAGATATATATATATATACCCACATACATGTACACATGCACACAAAAACATACATACATGCACACACACATACATATATATAAACACACATACATACAGATAGTCTTTCAAAAACTGGCAGTCCTTTACCTACTCTTCCTGCCAGGTACTTCACTGTAGGGAGAGGTAGAGAGCACAGCACTGTGCTTTCACTTTAGGTGTAAACAGTGAGGCCTCGTACACACGACAGAGTTTCTCGGCAGAATTCGGCGAGAAACTCGGTCAGAGCCTGATTCTGCCGAGAAACTCTGTCGTCTGTACACTTTCGGCCCGATGGAGCCGCCGAGGAACTCGTCGAGGAAATAGAGAACATGTTCTCTATTTCCTCGTTGTTCTATGGGAGCTCTCGGCCCGCCGAGCTCCTCGGCGGCTTCAGGGCTGAACTGGCCGAGGAACTCGATGTGTTTGGCACGTCGAGTTCCTCGGCCGTGTGTACGGGGCCTGAGACCGAGCTCCCCACAGTGCCGATTCACAGTTTGGCTGAGGATCGGGGAGCTTAGTTTCAGCTGTCCTTGCCGCTCCTCCTATTGAGGCATTCAGGGAGCCTGCACCAAAGCATGTATTTTGTAGGCTTGCTGTGCGATGCACATTCATGCTCATTAACCATTTGTATGTGATTCTTCAAAAAAATCTGTGTGTAAACAATACAGTACCAATAAGATTTAATCTTGCCTCTTGCATGTCTGTGTAGTTTCAAAAGCTTGCTGCTTTTAAATTAGTGAAGTGAACAGAAAACAGGTAAAGAAAGGTATTCTAAAAGTTGGAAATATTGTTAAATGGTTCAAATAAAGTATTGTTCATGTATTTATTTTTTATGTGACACATGTATTTAAACAGGAATGCACAACCAGATAAGTATTAGTACAGCAAGGGAGAAAATTCACTACCCAACATAATGGGTAGAATGAGCTTGGCTTTAGTAACTCTGTTCCCTTGGGTAGGGATTTTATGAGTGTCAAAATTAGAAAATAATAAGGATTATAAAACATAATTGCTTTGTAAAATTAAATTGTTAATTTAATATTAGTAGAAGAGTTGGCATTATCATCCATACAATTATTGTGGTCATTTGTATTAATGTGAGAAAAAGTGACTGCATTTACAAAGTTATATAGGTGCTATAAAAATCTTTTTTAAGTATAATGTGATAAATTCAGCTGTTACTTTCTTTTAAATTATCTTACATAATAAATAATAAATAAATAAACCTCTATACTTCTGATGCATTAAAATATTATATTTTTTTCATCTAGATGTATAATGTTTGCAATTTTTTCATTCCTTATATTTAGTTCAGTCAAGTCTATAGTACATGGATTACAATATAAACACCTTGCATATTTGAAAACTCGTAAAAAAGGTAAATGAATAAGCAGGTAGCAAATACGAATGGAGTACTGTCAAGTTCTGTCAAATCATGTCTATTATCTGATATAAGAATAAACCATATTTGACCTAACATAGGCAGCATTGAATGTAGTGGTGGGGGGAGAGGGTATTATTGGTTTGGAGCAGATAGAAATGTAGTGGGAAGGTCTAAGAAAAAATAGTATAAACAAAAAGAGGGAGGATGGCATGTGAGCAGAGAGAAGAGAGGGGTTATCTTCAGTCATCATGTTTTCGAATGAGTGTTCTCTCCCTACTTCTGTCACGTCCAGGCTTTGTTGAAAAGATAATTCTTACTTTAGATATAATTGGGTTGATTGGCTAAAGGCAAATATACTGTTTACTGTGAGAAATTTGACTTTACAAGAGAAATTTCCCTTAGTCTAGTGATTGGGGTAAACCTAAATGTAAGAAACCTAAACCACCTCAAATTATATCACTCACATCCAACGGTGTATTTAGGTTTTGTGCTGCCCTAGGCCTGACAACTCTTGCACCCCCTAATTTAAAGATGCTCCACCCTTTCCCATCAAGGCCACACCCCTTCATGTTTAAACCCCACCCTGTCATCTGTAAATCACTGTGTTCTCTCGGGAGGGATGTCTCTCCGCCCCCCCGCCCCCAGCCTGGTGAACATGATAGCTTTACAGTCTGTGTTGATGGGGGAATTGCTTTTTCCGCAGCCTATGTTACAAGAAAAAAAAATTGCATAATCTATGGCCTGTTTAAGTGTCCTTTCACACCAGGTGTAGTGGGACTGTGTTTTGTGGCTATTCCCATGCAGCCCCACAGAACCCCAACACAAGACAAGGAAAAATGAAAGCCTCTATTGCAGTGGTGTGCAGGCGGTGGGCAATGAAAAAAGTACTGCGAGCAGTACTTTTTTTCCAGCGCAGCACGGGTCACCAAATGGCAGCCACTAGAACTCTATGAAGTTCAATAAAAATGTGTTTGCAAATTAACCATTTCAGCCCCTGAAGATTTGGCTGCTTAATGACTAGGCCATTTTTTGTGATACGGCACTGCGTCGCTTTAACCGCGGTCGTACGACCTTGTACCTAAACAAAATTTACGTTTTTTTTCTCACAAATAGAGTTTTATTTTGGTGGTATTTTATCATTATCTGCGGTTTTTATTTTTTGCGCTATTAACAAAAAAAGACTGACAATTTTGAAAAAAACACAATATTTTGTACTTGTTGCTATAATAAATATCCCCAATTTTTCTTAAAAAAAAGGCATTTTTTTTCCTCAGTTTAGGCCGATATGTATTCTTCTACATATGTTTGGTAATACAAATCTCACTAAGCGTATATTGATTGGTTTGCACAAAAGTTATAGCGTATACAAAATAGGGGCATTTTTATAAAATATATATATATATATATATATATATATATATATATATATATATATATTAGTAATGGCAGTGATCAGTGATTTTTATCGGAACTGCAACATTATGGCAGACAGATTGGACACTTTTGACACATTTTTGGGACCATTTGATTTTATACAGCGATCAGTGCTATAAAAATGCACTGATACTGAGTAAATGACACTGGCAGGGAAGGGATTAACACTAGGGGGCGATCAAGGGGTTAAATGTGTTACCTAGGGAGTTATTCCAACTGTGGGGAGATGGGACTGCCTGGGTGAGTAGCTCGATTGTTGTTCATACTTAGTATGAACATCTGTCTGTGATCATCTGCCACATCTGTCACATCTGTTCATGATCATCTGGTGCACACCTGTGCATGATCATCTGGCACATCTGTCCGTGATCTCATCTTCTGGCACATCTGACCGTGATCATCTCCGCCCATCTGTGATCAACTGTGCACATCTGTCTGTGATCATCTGGCGCACATCTGTCCATGATCATCTGCGCACATCTTTTTGTGATCATATGCCACATCTGTCTGTGATCATATGCCATATCTGTCAATAATCATCTGCCATATCTAATTCCATTGTCCTAATGCTCCAGGGTCTTAAAACATGTGATAGGTCCTCAGGAAACGAAATGTGTAATTTATGCCTTTAGAACGCCTGACAGTTCTACTTGGATGTTGGGCCCCTGTATGTGGCCAGGCTGTGTAAAAGTCTCACACATGGGGTATTGTGATACTCAGGAGGTGTATAAAAATGTATTTTTGGATGTAATTTTTCCTACATACATGCTATGTGTTAGAAAAACCGTATAAATTGACAACTTTGTGTAAAAAAAAAAAAAAATCACTTTCTTTTCACATTTTTCAAAAAATTGTGGAAAAAAATGACAAGTTCAAAAGACTCATTATGCCTCGTAGTATATACATTGGGGTCTTTTCCTTCCAAAATTGGGTAATTTTGTGGGTAATTCAATTGTTTTGGTGCTTCAGGGCCTTCAAAAAATGTGATAGGTGGTCAGTTAACCACTTAAGGACCGCCTCCTGCACATATACGTTGGCAGAATGGCATGGCTGGGCACAGGCACGTACATGTACGTCACCTCTAAGAGCCCAGCCATGGGTCACGCACGACCCACCTTTCCCGTTCTTCACAGTGGCAGTGTCATTGATCGTCTGTTCCCTGATATAGGGAAAGACGATCAATGATGTCACACATCCAGCCCCGCCCCCTACAGTTAGAAACACATATGAGGTCACACTTAACCCCTACAGTGCCCCCTAGTGGTTAACTCCTAAACTGCAATTGTAATTTTCACAGTAATCAATGCATTTTTATAACAATTTTTGCTGTGAAAATGACAATGGTCTTAAAAATGTGTCAAAATTGTTCGATGTGTCTGCCATAATGTCGCAGTCACAAAATCGCTGATCGCCACCATTAGTAGTAAAAAAAATTATTAATAAAATGCCATAAAACTATCCACTATTTTGTAAATGCTATAAATTTTGTGCAAACCAATCGTTAAACGCTTACTGCGATTTCTTTTACCAAAAATAGGTAGAAGAATATATATCAGCCTAAACTGAGGGAAACTATTTTTTTTATATCTTTTTTGGGGATATTTATTATAGCAAAAGTAAAAAATATTGTTTTTTTTTTTAAATTGTCGCTCTATTTTTGTTTATAGCGCAAAAAATAAAAAACGCAGAGGTGATCAAATACCACCAAAAGAAAGCTCTATTTGTGGGGAAAAAAAGACGCAAATTTTGTTTGGAAGCCACGTCGCATGACCGCACAATTGTCGGTTAAAGCAACGCAGTGCCGCAAAAAGGGGCAAGGTCCTTAACCTGCATATTGTTCCGGGTCTTAAGTGGTTAACTAAATGTGTAGTTTATGCTCCTAAAACACCTTATGGTAATCCCTGCATGTTGGGCCTCTCTATGTGGCCAGGCTGTGGAAAAGTCTGGCACATGTGGTATCGCCATACTCAGGAGGAGTAGCAGAATATATTTTGGGTTGTAATTGCAAATGTATCTATGCCATGTGTGAGAAATAATTTGTTACTATGAAAATTTGGTGGAAAAAAAATAAAAAATACAAATTCTTAATTTTCTAAACTATTGTGGGCAAAAAATGTCATACAACTTCATAAAATTAATTCTGCCTCTTACTAAATACCTTGGACTGTCATCCTTACAAAAAGGGGTAATTTGGGGGTATCTGTACTGTCCTTACATTTTAGGACCTCAAGAAATGAGTCTGTCAGTACATCAGGATTGATTCATTTTTAATGATATGAAGCATAGCTTGTAGATTCTATAACTTTCACACAAACATATTATCATACCATTATGGGGACTTTTTTTTTACCACATGTAGCAGAATACATTCTGGCCTATATTTATGATGAAATATGATTTTATTGGATTTCTTTTAAAACAGAAAGTAGGAAATATTTCAAAATTATTTTTATTTTATTTTTTGCTTATATCACAAAACATAAAAAACACAGTGGTAAATAAATACCACCAAAAGAAAGTTATATTTGTGTGAACAAAATGATGAAAAAAAAAATTGGTAGCAGTGCAGCATGAGTAATTGTCAATGAAAGTGTGAAAGCATTGAAAGCTGAAAAATATTCTAGGAAGGAAGTGGGTGAAAGTACCCAGTATTGAGGTGGTTAAAACTGTCCTGCTGCTTGTCAATTTTACTATAGTCCGGGTTGTTAGTGGGCCCTGAGGACAAGGTTGATGACCACTGCTCTACATGATTCAGAATTTGCCACAGTGTACTGCCTCCTAACTAATCCCATCAACCCCCCGGCATTGCCACTGATCCCAGGAGTCCTAGGATCCCTAGGAGTTTTCTGTCTATTGATGGGTCCCCTTACCTCCCCAGTCCATGGTGTGCAGGCTGTGAGTATATGATGTGCTGTATCCTTTAGAAACCAATAGGTAGATTCACAAAGAGTTAGGCCGGCTTATCTACAGATAAGCCGACCTAACTCTGAATCTAAGCCGACCTATGTTTAAGTGTATTCTCTAACAGAGATACACTTAAACATATCTAAGATAGGACGGCTTGGGCCGTCCTATCTTAGAATGCAATGTTTTGGCTTACCGCTAGGTGGCGCTTCCATTGCGGCCGGCGTAGATTATGTAAATGAGCATTTACGACGATTCCCGAACGAACGCGAGCCCGCCGCAGTCGATTAACGTTGTTTCCGTACGCGATAGGCCGCCTAAAGTTATTCCACCTATGAGGTGGAATAATAATGTTAAGTATGGCCACCGTTCCCGCCGCGAGGTTCGAATTTTTACGTCGTTTGCGCAAGTCGTCCGCGAATCGGGATTTACGTCGTTTACGTACGCGTCAAAATCAATAGGCCTGTACGGCCTACTTAGCCGCAATGCGCACTGGGAAATGTAGTCGCCCGGCGCATGCGCAGTGTCAAAAAACGTCAGAAAACGTGAGGTCAAGCCTCATTTCCATACAACACGCCCCCCTCCAAGTCATTTGAATTAGGCGCGCTTACGCCCGCTCGTTTTAGGCTGCGTCGCCGAAAATTTGAAGGTAAGTGGTTTGAGAATCACCAATAGCCTAACTAATTTACGGCGGTGTAGCCTAAAAAGACTAGGCTAGGCCGCCCTAAAGTTAGGCAATTGTACGTGAATCTACCCACAAATGCCTGTAGTCAATCATTAACCTGTGCTCTCTGTACCTAGTAAATTTGTCTCTAGCCATTTTATTTAAGATTTTCCTGCTGCTGGCCAATATTGCAGTCATCTGTGGTCTCTGAATTCTTGTGGCTACTGTAAATCCCTGCCTGTACTCCTTTTCTCTAGTACATTTCGGAATGTTCTCCCTTATTAAAAAAGTACTGTTGCTGGCCAATTTTAGCCAGTGGCATGACAGTTTTTGTGTCAGCAAGAACAGGGACTACTGGCCAATTTCTATCTGCCAGTCAAAGAGGGGGTAGTACCGCTTGATGTAAAAACATTTATCTCTGCTAAAATTATCTGATAAAAATATTGGGGTGAGGCCACGGCTAAATATGCACTGCCAGTTTACATTGTCATTGAGACCCATAGTGTACTGTTTTTTAACATCACATACTACTTTATGGCGCCCTCTGATTGCTATTTAACCACTTAAGCCCCGGACCAATACGCTGTCTAAAGACCCAAGGTGTTTTTACAATTTGGCAATGTGCTGCTTTAACTGGTAATTGCGCGGTCATGCAATGTTGTACCGAAACGAAACTTGCGTCCTTTTCTTCCCACAAATAGAGCTTTATTTTGATGGTATTTGATCGCCTCTGCGATTTTTATTTTTTGCGATATAAACGCAAAAAGACCGTAAATTTTGAAAAAAAATGATTTTTCTTATAACAAAAAGTAAAAAAAATCGAATAAACTAAATTTTAGTCAAACATTTAGGCCAAAATGTATTCAGCCACATGTCTTTAGTAAAAAAAATCGCAATAAGCGTATATTTATTGGTTTTCGCAAAAGTTATAGCGTCTACAAACTAGGGTACATTTTCTGGAATTTACACAGCTTTTATTTTATGACTGCCTATCTCATTTCTTGAGGTGCTAAAATGGCAGGGCAGTACAAAACCCCCCCAAATGACCCCATTTTGGAAAGTAGACACCCCAAGGAAACTGCTGAGAGGCATGTTGAGTCCATTGAATATTTAATTTTTTTGTCCCAAGTGATTGAATAATGACGAAAAAAAAAAAAAAAAAAAAATGTTTACAAAAAGTTGTCACTAAATGATATATTTCTCACACATGCCATGGTTATATGTGGAATTGCACCCCAAAATACATTCTGCTGCTTCTCCTGAGTACGGGGATACCACATGTGTGGGACTTTTTGGGAGCCTAGCCGCATACGGGGCCCCAAAACCCAAGCACCGCCTTCAGCATTTCTAAGGGCACAAATTTTTGATTTCACTCCTCACTACCTATCAAGGTTTCGAAGGCCATAAAATGCCAAAATAGCAAAAAAAAAAAACAAATGACCCCATTTTGGAAAGTAGACACCCTAAGCTATTTGCTGAGAGGCATGTCGAGTCCATGGAATATTTTATATTTTGACACAAGTTGCGGGAATATGACAAACTGATTTTTTTTTGCACAAAGTTGTCACTAAATGATATATTGCTCACACATGCCATAGTTATATGTGGAATTGCACCCCAAAATACATTCTGCTGCTTCTCCCGAGTACGGGGATACCACATATGTGGGACTTTTTGTGAGCCTAGCCGCATACGGGGCCCCGAAAACAAAGCACCGCCTTCAAGATTTCTAAGGGCATACATTTTTTATTTCACTCCTCACTACCTATCACTACCTATCACAGTTTTGAAGGCCATAAAATGCCAAGATGTCACACAACCCCCCCAAATGACCCCATTTTGGAAAGAAGACACCCCAAGCTATTTGCTGAGAGGCATGTTGAGTCCATGGAATATTTAATTTTATGGCCCCAAGTGATTGAATAATGACCAAAAAAAAAAAAAATTTTACAAAACGTTGTCACTAAATGATATATTTCTCACATATGCCATGGGCATATGTGGAATTGCACCCCAAAATACATTCTGCTGCTTCTCCTGAGTACGGGGATACCACATGTGTGGGACTTTTTGGGAGCCTAGCCGCGTACGGGACCCCGAAACCAATCACCGCCTTCAGGATTTCTAAGGGCATACATTTTTGATTTCACTCCTCACTACCTATCACAGTTTCGAAGGCAATAAAATGCCAAAACAGCACAAAACCCCCCCAAATGACCCCATTTTGGAAAGTAGACACCCCAAGCTATTTGCTGAGAGGCATGTTGAGTCCATGGAATATTTAATTTTTTTGCCCCAAGTCACTGAATAATGACCAAAAAAAAAAAAATACAAAACGTTGTCACTAAATGATATATTTCTCACACATGCCACGGTTATATGTGGAATTGCACCCCAAAATACATTCTGCTGCTTCTCCTGAGTACGGGGATACCACATGTGTGGGACTTTTTGGGAGCCTAGCCGCGTACGGGGCCCCGAAAACCAAGCACTGCCTTCAAGATTTGTGTGAGTGAAATCAAAAATTTATGTCCTTAGAAATCTTGAAGGCGGTGCTTGGTTTTCGGGGTCTCATACGCGGCTAGGCTCCCAAAAAGTCCCACACATGTGGTATCCCCGTACTCAGGAGAAGTAGCAGAATGTATTTTGGGGTGCAATTCCACATATAACCATGGCATGTGTGAGAAATATATCATTTAGTGACAATGTTTTGTACATTTTTTTATTTTAATTTTTTTTGGTCATGATTCAATCACTTGGGGCAAAAAAATTAAATATTCCATGGACTCAACATGCCTCTCAGCAAATAGCTTGGGGTGTCTACTTTCCAAAATGGGGTCATTTGGGGGGTTTTTGTGCTATTTTGGCATTTTATGGCCTTCGAAACTGTGATAGGTAGTGAGGAGTGAAATCAAAAATTTGCGCCCTTAGAAATGCTGAAGGCGGTGCTTGGTTTTCGGGGTCCCGTACGCGGCTAGGCTCCCAAAAAGTCCCAAACATGTGGTATCCCCGTACTCAGGAGAAGCAGCAGAATGTATTTTAGGGTGCAACTCCACATATAACCATGGCATGTGTGAGCAATATATCATTTAGTGACACATTTTTCTTTTTTTTTTTTTTTTCTCATTATTCAATCACTTTGGACAAAAAAAAAAAAAAATCAATGGACTCAACATGCCTCTCAGCAGTTTCCTTGGGGTGTCTTCTTTCCAAAATGGGGTCATTTGGGTTTTTTTTGTGCTATTTTGGCATTTTATGGCCTTCGAAACTGTGATAGGTAGTGAGGAGTGAAATCAAAAATTTACACCCTTAGAAAGCCTGAAGGCGGTGATTGGTTTTTGGGGTCCCGTACGCGGCTAGGCTCCCAAAAAGTCTCACACATGTGGTATCCCCGTACTCAGGAGAAGCAGCAGAATGCATTTTGGGGTGTAATTCCACATATGCCCATGGCATGTTTGAGCAATATATCATTTAGTGACAACTTTGCGCAAAAAAAAATATATATATATATATATATTTATATTTCCCGCAACTTGGGTCAAAATCTAAAATATTCCATGGACTTAAGATGCCTCTCAGCAAATAGCTTGGGGTGTCTACTTTCCAAAATGGGGTCATTTGGGGGGGTTTTCAATTGTCCTGGCATTTTTTGCACAACAATTAGAAGCTTATGTCACACATCACCCACTCTTCTAACCACTTGAAGAAAAAGCCCTTTCTGACACTGTTTGTTTACATAAAAACATATTATTTTTTTGCAAGAAAGTAAAGTTGAACCCCCAAACATTATATATTTTTTTAAAGCAAAGGCCCTACAGATTAAAATGGTGGGTGTTGCAAAAAAAATTTCCACACAGTATTTGCGCAGCGTTTTTTCAAACGCATTTTTTGGGGAAAAAATACACTTTTTTTTATTTTAAAGCACTAAAACACACTATATTGCCCAAATTATTGATGAAATAAAAATTATGATCTTAGGCCGAGTACATGGATACCAAACACGACATACTTTAAAATTGCGCACAAACGCGCAGTGGCGACAAACTACATACATTTTTAAAAGCCTTTAAAAGCCTTTACAGGTTACCACATTAGATTTACAGAGTAGTTCTACTGCTAAAATGACTGCCCTCGATCTGCCCTTCGCGGTGATACCTCACATGCATGGTGCAATTGCTGTTTACATATGACTCCAGACCGACGCTTGCGTTCGTCTTTGCGCAAGAGCAGGGGGGGACAGGGATGCTTTTTTTTTTTTTTTTTTTTTTTTATATATTTATTTCGCTTTTTTTATTTTATTTGTTAACTGTTCCTTCCATTTATTTATTTTTTTACCATTTTTATTGTTATCTCAGGGAATGTAAATATCCCTTATGATAGCAATAGTTAGTGACAGGTACTCTTTTTTTTTTTAAATGGGGTCTATTAGACCCTAGATCTTTCCTCTGCCCTCAAAGCATCTGACCACACCAAGATCGGTGTGATAAAATGCTTTCCCATATTCTCAATGGCGCCGTTTATATCTGGGGGGGGGGACATTCCCTCCCACTGAATGTAAAAGCAGTCTAGAGGCTAATTAGCCGCTAGGACTGCTTTTACATGAAAGCCGACCGCTGGCTGAAAAGAATGATACCAAGATGATGCCTAAACCTGCAGGCATCATTCTGGTATAACCATTCAAAGTCCTGCAACATACCAGTACGTTGATGGTTCTTGTTGGACATGTATTGTAATCTTTTTTTTTTTCATGCAGCCTGTTGGCTGAACAAAAAAAAGATTGATCGGTGGGTATGCCCACCATTAGAATACCTCCCTTCATCCACCCACTTCTAATGATGGGCATACATGCACCATTTATATATGCCGAAGCATGGGGGCATCCTCCCGCAAAAAAGTTATGCCGCGTACGGTCGGACTTTTCTATGCCGCGTACACACGGTCGGACTTTTCTATGCCGTGTACACATGGTCAGACTTTTCCACAGGAAAGCCTCCGTAGGAATGTCAACCGTATGTACGCGGCATTAGGAGCAAAATCGCTCCTCCGCCCCTAATGCCCCCATGCTCCGGCATATATGCTCTTTTTTGAACTGTAGTGGTGAAATCACCTCCTACAGCATTGGAGTCGCGGCTTTATATATCGTGGGAGCAAACGCTGTTGCTGTCACGCTAAATAAATCCGCACTGCAACTGAATGGCGTACCTGCTAAGCAAATGATGGTTAACATTAAAACAAAGTAACATTCCAGTATAACAGTAAGATCATACCATACCTGCAAAGCAAATACCTATAAAAAAACATAGTAAAAAATAAAACATTTTTTAACGCAACCTGTGCCTAAAATATATATATGCCAAAGCATGGGGGCATCCTCCCGCAAAAAAGTTATGCCGCGTACGGTCGGACTTTTCTATGCCGCGTACACACGGTCGGACTTTTCTATGCCGTGTACACATGGTCAGACTTTTCCACGGGAAAGCCTCCGTAGGAATGTCAACCGTATGTACGCGGCATTAGGAGCAAAATCGCTCCTCCGCCCCTGCTGCCCGCATGCTTCGGCATATATGCTCTTTTTTTTAACTGTGGTGGTGAAATCACCTCCTACAGCACTGGAGTCGCGGCTTTATATATCGTGGGAGCAAACGCTGTTGCTGTCAAGATAAATAAGTCCGCGCAACAGCTGAATGGCGTACCTGAAAACAGTAAAATAAATTACATACCTGAAAAGCAAGCATGAAAAAACATAACAACAATAAAACTTTGCAGAATAGAATACAGTAAAAAAGAGCAGAACAATAGAGAGAGAATAGAGAGGGAGAGAACAATAAAACGACAACTATTTTTGGTTTTTTTATTTTATATTTTTTTGTGTGTTTTTATTTTTTACTTTTTTTTTTTTTTTTTTTAACACTTTTTTTTGTAACTGTGAACTGTAACTTCAACTTTTCGGTTCCAGGTTTGGGTCTCTCAAAATGCGATGGCATCTTGGGAGACCCTGTGTGAGTGTGCCTAGCCTGTGAAATGTTTCACCCTACACTAATAATTAACGTGTGTGTGGAAGCGTTCAAAACATTCACCAATACAAAGACCAGGATTGCCAGGACATTTGGGACAAAAATAACGGGTGTCACGCCTAAATCCGCGCTTGGTACAGACACGACATTTTCTTTGGGGGGCTCGTTGGGTAGGGGTACTCTCGAGGACATAAGAAAAATGCCTCTCATGCAGTCGGCTTACTGCATTTGGTAGGAGCTGGTGAGGTACAGTACCGCCTGGATACAGGAGTTCTGTGATGATATCCCTCTGGAATTGAAGGAAGGATTCATTCCGTCCTGAAGCTCTGTATACGACATGAGCATTCAGTAGAGCCAATTGAAATAAATGTAGAGACACTTTTTTGTACCAGCGTCTCGTCTTACGGGCAATATGATACGGCGCCATTAACTGGTCGTTGAGGTCCACCCCTCCCATGTTTTGGTTATATTGGTGGACACAGAGGGGTTTCTCCACAACACCAGTCGCCGTACGAATTTGGACTGTCGTGTCTGCGTGAAGGGTGGTAAGAACGAAAACATTCCTATTGTCCCGCCACTTCACAGCGAGCAAATTTTTACATCTGCAGCAGGCTCTCGCCCCCGGCCTAACACGGGCATCTACAAGCCGCTGGGGGAAGCCCCGGCGATTAGGTCGCACGGTGCCACATGCTCCAATCTGTTGATCAAATAAGTGGCTAAAAAGTGGCACGCTGCTGTAAAAATTGTCCACATACAAATGGTACCCCTTTCCGAATAAGGGTGACACCAAGTCCCAAACAATCTTGCCAGCGCTCCCCATGTAATCTGGGCATCCTTCCGGCTCTACCTGACTATCTTTTCCCTCGTAAACCCTAAAGCTCCATGTGTAGCCTGTGGCCCTGTCACAGAGCTTATAGAGCTTGACCCCGTATCTGGAACGCTTGCTGGGAAGGTACTGTTTGAAAGACAAGCGGCCAGCAAATTTAATCAGGGACTCATCAACGCATACAACCTGCTGGGGATTAAACAAGGCTGCAAAACGTTCGTTGAAATGGTTTACGAGGGGCCGAATTTTGTAGAGCCGGTCAAATTCAGGGTCTCCACGTGGACGACAAAGTGTATTGTCACTGAAATGCAGGAACCGCAGGATCGCCTCGTATCGTTTCCTGGCCATGTGAGCAGAGAAAATGTACATATGGTCAATGGGATGTGTGGACCAATACATCCGCAATGACGGAAATTTGTGTATGCCCATGTTGAGGGTAAGGCCCAGAAAGGTCTTAAATTCGGAAACCTCGAGAGGTTTCCATTGTTTGGCAAGGCGAGACTGGGGGTTAGCGGCGATGTAAGTACCAGCATATAAATTAGTCTGGTCCACAATAGATCTATAGAGATCTTCCGTGAAATACAGCGAATAAAAATCAAGTGACGTAAAGTTCGCTGTATCCACCTGAATACCGGGTTGGCCAGTGAATGGGGGAAGTACAGGTGCTGTAGAAGTGGTGGGGACCCAATCAGGATAGGCAAATTCTACAGGAAGGGCACTATGGGCACGACGGGCCTGTCTCTGTCTTCTTCTTGGTGGCAGCGGGACACTACTTGTGCTTGCCACATCGCCAGCTTCAACTGCACTTATGGGACTCGCCACGTCACCAAGTGTTACTGCAGTGCTGGATAAACGACCAGGGTGTACTAGGCCGCTGGTGCTTGCCAATTCACCAGAAGGAATAGCGGCGCTAGTACTGGATCTCTGCTCCATACGAGGGTCCTGCGGTTCTTGCTGCTCAACAACATCAGAACGGGATCAGGTACGCCTGGCCTTAGCAGGGACCTCAACTTCGTCGTGCGAGCTATCTGACATGGAGCCGCTGTCGTAAACGGGTTCGTATTCTGAGCCAGAATCTGTCAGATGCGTGACCTCCTCCTCTTCACTATCTGACATGCACATGAACTCCAAGGCCTGCTTATCATTGTACCTTCGGTTTGCCATTTTGGACTCTAAATTTAGTGGTACAATGGTAAGGATTCACAGGTAAAAAAAGCACCTGATCTGTAGAAAAGCAAACGTAGAAAACGCTTCAAAAAAAACTGTAAGCGATCGCAGGGATCAGGCCTGTCTCTGCGAACGCTGCAGTTATGTGTCTTGTGTTTTGTAAGTGACAGTGATCGATCGATACTGCACTTGGGTGGGTTGGGCTGGGCAGAGGGGGAAAACGCAGGTGCTAGCGGGTATCTGGGCTGATTCCGCTAACAATGCGTTTTTGGGTACCCTAAACTGCTGGGTACGCTAGTATAGATCTGATCAGATCAGGTATCGATCCGTTCAGATCCTATACCACTAAGGGGGGTGTATGCTTAGCGAGTGGGTGTAAGCGGTACTGGCTCTAACCTAACGCTGCCTGGGGCGACGCAGACCCTGACTGGCGCTAAAATTAAATTTATATCACCCGCCGGGTGATCAGGGGGTTAAACCTATTGGGTTATATACGGCGGGTGCTCTGATGCTATAAACAGCAAACTAACCAACCAGCGTCAACCGTAACACTTATACGGTGATCACTGGTGAAAGGGTTAACTAGGGGGCAATCAGGGGGTTAAAACCTTTATTCGGTAATATATGGGGGTACCTGACGCTTTCTAAAAACCTGGTGGCGAACCTAAAATAACTAAAAAACTAACTGGCTAACCACGTCACCAGTGACACTTATACAGTGATCAGTGGTGAAAGGGTTAACTCTAGGGGCAATCAGGGGTTAAAACCTTTATTTATGGGGGTACCTAACGCTATATAAACCTGGCGGCGAACCTCAAAAAAAACTAACTACCTAGCGGCAACAGTGACACTAATACAGCGATCAGAAACCGATCGCTTAGTGACACTGGCAATAGGGGTGAAAGGGTTAACTCTAGGGGCAATCAGGGGTTAAAACCTTTATTTATGGGGGTACCTAACGCTATATAAACCTGGCGGCGAACCTAAAAAAAAAACTAACTGCCTAGCGGCAACAGTGACACTAATACAGCGATCAGAAACCGATCGCTTAGTGACACTGGCAATAGGGGTGAAAGGGTTAACTTTAGGGGCAATCAGGGGTTAAACCTTTATTGGGGGGGGGTAGGGGGCTACCCTGGACCTAAAGGGGCCTAAACCTAACTGCCCTGACACTTTTTTCTGTCACACTGACACTAAAAGCAGTGATCAGAAAATAAATGATCACTGCAATCAGTGACACTGTGACAGGGGGTGATCTGGGGGTGCTGGGGGGGTGATCGGGGGGGGTTATGTGCCTATGTGTGCTGTGTCAGTGTGCTGTTGGTGCAACTCACAGTACTGACGTCTTCTCTCCTCTGGAACCGGACGAAAAGACCGCCAGAGGGGAGAAAACGTCACTTCCTCCCTGCCTGTGTTTACAGTTACACAGGCAGGGAGGGCTCAGGTGGAAGCTCATTCGCGGAGGGAGATCGAGAGGGGACGGCTGGAAACCAATAGCCGCCCCCTCCTCCCGGACCTCCCGTACACCGTTCCCGGCCCTCGCATGTACCGGAGGGGGTCCCGATCGGACCCCCGAACCCAGGTAAGGCGGGGACGTACCTGTACGCCCATGTGCCTGTACGTGCCATATTGTGGACGTATATGTACATGCGGGGGTCGGGAACTGGTTAAAGGATTTAAGTAATGTTAATGTTTCCCTTGAAGACATGTGAAAAGACCCTACTATCACCTTTGTATTTTTTTTTTTTTTGCATTAGTACTCCATTGCAGTGTTCAGCTACCTTTTTGAATAGTAATTTGATTGTTAGCCCCAAATAATAGCAAGATTTCAATAACAGGATTGACCCCACAATATATTGCAATAAGATTCAAAGCTGGTTCAGGTTTGCCGAATTTCAATTGTTGAACCCTTGGTGAATCAAATCTCATTCATCCCTACATGTTGTAAATGCACCTGGGCCCTTCATATGTAATATATACTGTATGGCCCGGATTCACAAAGCACTTGCGCCAACGTATCTCGAGATACGCCGCGTAAGTGCAAATATGCGCAGTCGTATCTGTGCGCCGTACCCACAAAACTAGATACGCCTGAAAATAGGCTTAATCCGACCGACGTAACTTGCCTACGCCTGCGTATCGTGGGTGCATATTTACGCTGGACGCATCTGGCACTCCCATTGATTTTCTATTCAAATATGCAAATGAGGGAGATACAGCGATTCACGAACGTACATGCGCCTGGCGCAGGCTACGCGATGTGCGCTTAAGTTGTACGTCCGGCCTAAAGTTATTCCTCATAAAGCAGGTGTAACTCAGCAACAGACATGCACAGGTCAGCTGGAGAGCAGCTGCAGCAGCACCGTTGCAGACGAGCTGAGCAACCACACTTGCAGGACAACACATCTGTATGCCAACATGCCAGGGGCAGCCATGGTCATAGCACTACTGTGTCCACAGGCACGGAGGAGGGCACGGGAGAGGATATACCGAATGCGCATGAACGTCTTTGGCATGGGGGAATCGGAGGTGTATCGCATCTTCAGATTCAGCCCTGATGCCAACCTGGAATTAGCCACAGCCCTGCATGATGAAATCACCAGCCAGTTACAAAGCTCACATGCAGTGCAGCCACTGGTCAAGGTACTGGCAACTTTCCATTTGCTCGCCAGTGGATCATTCCAATGAACAAGTGGAGTCATGTCTGGGATGTCACAATCCACCATGAGCAGATGTGTGCACCAGGTTGTCCCCGCAATCCTCACACGCATGTCCCACCACATCATCAAACCCACCCATATGCATCTGGGGCAGAAGGCAATGCAGGATTTCTACAGAATTGCCGAATTCCCACGCACCATGGGAGCCATTGATTGCACACATGTGGCACTATGACCCCCCTGTGCCACAGAGCACATATACCGCAATCGCAAGCAGTGGCATTCCATCAACGTACAGGTGATAGCCGATACCCAAAGCCTCATATGGCACGTTCGTGCCAAACACCCAGGGGCCAGCCACGACAGCTACATATACAATCAAAGCAACATCCCAATGAAATTTGAACAGAACATGTACAGGGACAGCTGGCTGGTTGGTGAGTGACATGGGAGTCAGGCATGACTGTCCGACCCCATGATGCAGACATCATGAGGGGCACATGCACAGCTAACATCCTCCTGTCTTTTCCCTTCCAGGTGACTCGGCATATGCACTTGGGCCCCATCTCCTGACTCCATACCGGAATCCCCAAACCAGAGGAGAGAGAAGATACAATGCTGCACACATACGCACCCGTGCAGTGGTGGAGCGCACATTTGGCATCCTGAAGTCCCGTTTCCGATGCCTGGATAAGTCCCTGTTGTATTCCCCAAACTTTGTGTGCCAGATCATCGGTGCATGTTGCGTGCTACACAACTACGCCATGAGAAAGGGCCTGGAGATTGACATATGTGATGACCTGACCCCCGAACCAGATAGTCCCCCCCTAACCGAGGCTACCCCGTCTGCTGAAGGAACAGCAGTCAGGAGTTGCCTCGTGGAACGCATCTTTGCATGTTAAACACACACACATTCATCATGGCACACGGACAATGCACGCATGCACACCACTGTGGTCCCTAGCTCACACACACCACATCCACCTCACATTGGTTTAGCCCAAGTCCACCATGCAGGACTTGGGAGCAGCAACGCCACGCCAAGGCCCCAATGGTGTTGCTGTCCATTCATACCACATTCACACGGTCATGGGGATAACCTCTCCCTGACGAACCTAGGTGTCATGCCTTGCTGGCAGGAATGTCACCCACACATTCACACACCAGTCACACTGTAGCCTGCACTACTGACCGTGTGCAGTGACTACAAAAAAAAATAAAAGGGATCATTCCATTGGCCGACATGGCATGCCCTTATAGGAGGACAGCACATCCTTCTGTGCACGTCTCTCCAAAAAAAAAAAGCTCATAGTCTGAGCAAACAAAAAAAACACTAATTTTCCCTCTCGTGGGCCAGGCCTGGTGCCACGGCTCCGGCTCCTCAGTTGTCTGGGGGGAGCCTCGAGTGGGGGGGTGGGGCATCAGGAGAAGGATCATCCCCTGGTCTGTCACTCCTGGCAGATACTGGCTGCATGCCCTCCAACGCAAGGGCAATGCGGGTGAGGACAGAGTTCGTCTGCACCTGCATCCGCAGCTGGCGGGTGGTGGTCTGCCGCTGGTGGCGCCTGGTCTGCCCTCCCTCCGCCTCGATGGCAGCCGTGTTGGCCTGTATAGCCACTCCGAAGCTCTTCACCTCTGCCACAAGGCCTGCTGCTGTGGCCTGCAGCTCCCCAATGGCCAGGGTATGTCACTCCAGGCTGGCCGGCACATTAGAGCCCAGGTCACCAGATGGTGAGGAACCTCCTGCCACCATTTGCTGCCGCATGCCCTCCAGGGTCTGGGCTTGGTCACCCATGCATGTCACCATGGCAGCGCAGTTAGCGCTCACATCCTGAAGGCTGTCAGAGATGGAGCTGCTCTGCTCAGCCTGCTGCGTGAGGCACTGCTGCACAGCCAGTGTGCATTCAGCCTGGGTCTTGGCCGAGGAGGCCAGGCTGTCTGCCACACGGCACAGGTCACCGGCTAGAGCACCCATATGGCGGGATGGAGAGGCTTGTGCCCGTCCGGACAGGGTAGACCTGAGGGGGTAGCCCGGGAGGGGGTAGACCTGGAGGGGGTTCCCCTGGATGGGGTAGCCCTGGAGGGGGTTCCCCTGATGGGCGGGGAGGTGTCTGAGGGTCCGGGGAAGGTGGAAGCCTCCTCATAATAGAGGCATTCCTCCAGATCCACCATCTCCTCCTCAACAACCTCTAGAGGAGAGGTGTGGGCACTCCCCTCCACCAATATTACCAGGCTTCCCAGGGGGTCAGGCTGAGGCACAGGATGTTCCGGGGATGGCATGGGTTGGACATTGGCAGCAGATGGCCCAGCTCCCTCCAGCACATCTGTGGATGACACAAAACATTCACATGTTGGTGGACCCACACACTTGTCACATGTTCCCTTCCACCCCCTCACATGCTACACACCGAGTGGGGGATAAAACACACTTACCTGTCCTCAAGTCCTGGTCACTGGAGTCAAAGCCCTCTATGTCCCTCCACCTGCTCCCGCTCCAGACAGCTGGCGATGACCTCCTCCTCATCAGTCAACCTCAGAGATGAGGCTGGTCCTCCTCCCATGCCCCTGACGTGCCTCCTCATACTGGCCAGCTTATCTTGGACCCGACATCTCATATCATTTATCTTCTTATTTATATCGTCGGGGTCCTGGCCTCATGCCCAAGGGCATTGACATCCAGGGTGATCTTCTCCAGGATCTCCCTCTTGCGTGCCCTTCTGGTTCTGGCACTGTGGGCACCATGGAGGTACACTTCATATTTGGATATTGTCAATATCAGGATAGCCCTCTCCTCTATAGAGACATTTCTCTTCCTCCTCTCCTTAGCAGCTGCCATGGCTCAACAAAAGTACTTTGCTCCAGGGGGGGAAACAAGCAAACGGATGTACTTTTGCGCTGGACAGGCGCATGGCTGGGCGTATTTATGCGCTCGGCATAAGCCGGTGGGCCGGCGTATCCCAGGAAGTTGCGCCGGTGTAGTTGTGAGCATGCGCACAGGGGTGTGGTCATACGTCCGCATCACTGCGCCGTTCATGATACGCTGGGCATAAAACACTGCTCCACGCTCGAACCATCATTTGCATGGGGTCACACACACTTCCACCTACGCCGGCTTACGCCTTCGAAATCGAAGCCACGCCAACGCAGCTTGGGGAGCACTGGCTTCCTGAATTCCATGTTTGCCTCTCTGCACTGCGTCGGCGTAGCGCAAAGGAGATACGCTACGGCGGCATTAATATGCGCCGATGTATGCGAATCCGGGCCTATGTATATATGTATTCATATACTTCAGGCATCTGTGTGCCAGCACCACTAATATATATATATAAAAAAAGGGGCTTTGTACATCACCATAACTTGATGCATCAGGAGCTCAAAATATGCCTCTTATTGGCCTAATGTGAATAGAGACCTAGGATAACATTGAGCTGCTTCTACGGGTAAAACACAAAACTCCTGGGGAAGCAGTGATTTTTAAGCCAGTGTGCATAGAGCCTTAGATCTAATAGAAACAAGGTTTTATGAGTGTGCTGCTTAAATCTGAACTGTGTGTTGCATTTATTGACACATTTCAGGATACATTACATCCCAGGCTGATATTTTAGCTAAATTAACAGCAAACAAAATATGTGATCAGAGCAGAAAAAAATGACAGGTTTCTTCAGTTACTGCCTTTGCAGCCTGTCAGCCTTTTCTGTTCAAAATGTACTGCAGAAGTAAAGAAGAAATATTTCATTTATTTATGCATTCTTTCACTATGCTCCTTTTAAAATGATCTTCTAAGGTACTCAGACCTTAGAAGTTAACAGTATTATTTTACAACATGGGGTCTTAACTGAAATGCAACAACTTTACTTCTGTATAATGTGCATTACTAGAAAGGCCATCAAAATAATCACACCTTTGTATGCATGGACACTTAATTATTGCTTAATCTAGAATTGTTTCTATGCTTAAAGTTCTGTCTGCTTGATCCAATTGTATCATAAAATGAGTTGAGTTGAGAGGTATCTCAATATAGCGCGGTTATACCCCAAAGGGTCATGGCGCACATAGCAGAGTTCCTGGGAAAAGAGGACCCAGGAACCAGAAGCAGTACAGAGCGACAGAAAGGGTGGAAGAGAGAGGCTACGCAGGGAAGGCTTGCGTGAAAAGCGGAAGACCGGAATAGTATGGGCCTCCTGGAGTTCGACAGGGAGGCTATTCCACAGAGCGGCACCCTGGTGGGAGAAGGCACCCATGTCAGGGTGCCAACTGTTCCTATGTGCACACTCTAGCTACAGTATAAGAGAAAGACAATTTGAGGTGAAAGACTTACCCAAAAAATGTAGTCTGAGAGGAACACCGCAAAGCAGGTCAGATCTGTAAGCTGGATATGTGGAGTTGGAACCACACTGGAGCACATTGGAAGGGGGAGGTCTTGGAAATTTGCATCAGATTCACACTGGAAAAAAGAAGACCTTGGAGTTGAATGAGGACATGCAGGGGTGAGGATTGTTTCAAGTGAAAGGTAATGTGGGATCCCCCAGGGCATAGCTGGTATTTACCAGGGGCTGCATACTGACCCCAGGTTCACCCTGCTTTAATTACTGCGGGCTACATGCCAGAGAACACCAGGAACACTGTAGAGGATAGGGCTAGTTGTGAGCTTGGAAGGTCAGGATACAAGGCAGAGGTCGGGGTACACAGCAGGATATCTCATGGATAACCAGGGTACATGCCAGTGCTTAGGGCAGGCAGCGGACAATGATAACAAGGAACAGGCAAGAGGTCAGGGCAGGCAGTATACATAGCTATCCAGGAATAAGCTGGAGGTTAAACCTGGCAGTGGACATGGATAATCAGGAACTAGCCAGAAGTGGATAAAAAGGAATCAGTGGAAATATGCAGATTGCATTGCAGGGATGCTTAACAGGGGTCGGCAGTTAGCACATGTAAAAACATTGCTTGATGCACTGAGGTAAACTTTGCTGGGTAAGAGTAAGGCCGCGTACACGCGGTCGATCCATCCGATGAGAATGGTCTGACGGACCGTTTCCATCGGTTCACAGCTGAAGCAGACTGATGGTCTGATGTGCGTACACACCATCAGTTCAAAAACCGATCGAGTCAGAACGCGGTGACGTAAAACACACGACGTGCTGAAAAAAACGAAGTTCAATGCTTCCAAGCATACGTCGACTTGATTCTGAGCATGCGCAGGTTTTGAACCGATGCTTTTGTGTACTAACCATCGGTTTTGACCGATGGTCAGCCGTCCATCGGTTCGATTTTAAAGCAAGTTCTAAAACTTTGGTCTGAAGGACAAAAGTCTGATGGGCTGTACACACGTTCGGTTTGGACCGATGAAACTGGACTTCGGTCCGTTTTCATCGGTTTGGACCGGTCGTGTGTACGCGGCCTTAGAAGCTGCTGTGAGGCTGTGGCATGACAGGGAGAGGGGGGGCACCATTCAGGTAGGCTGCAGCCATACAAGGATAGGATACCACTCTGATCTGAACAGGGACGATGCTGATTAATAAGACAAGGTTGTGACACTCCGGTTAAAACCCAGAAGTGCATGTTGCTGCATGCCATGAAGGCAGAAATGGTGCTGGAGGATAAGTAGCACTAAGGCCCCATACACACGATAGAATCCATGCGCTTGAATTTATCCGCGGATCGGTTTCAGCGGATCGGCGGATTTATCTGTTGATCCGCTGTCACGTACACACTAGCGTATAAAAATCCCCGCGAACTAGAACGTATGCAGCGTAAACCACGTAAGACGTCACTATAAAGGGGAAGACCAAAGTCAACGGCGCCGCCCTCTGTTCCGCTTTTGCTAGTTCCGTGTGACCGCGTGCTAGTGAAGGTTTGGTTAGAGCCGATTCGTGCTTTTTCAGTCTCCGTGTTTTGACAGGTGGTATTCTTGGGTTCAGTGCGTGTGCTTGCGGGTTTGCAGTTGGCATTCGGGCACAGGCTTTCAGCACGTTTCCGCGTACTGTGCGCTCGTATCTGTGTGTCGTGCGGGCTTAGCAGGTTGTGCTGGATTTGGGGGTGCTTTCTGTTGGAGTGTGTTCTTGACTGACCAGCCTGTCGGTTTGAATCCATGATGGAGCAGCATCGTCGATTCTCGCGAATTGGTGGTGTTTATGGGTTTGCTTATGGACAGGCTCAGCGAATCAGTTGTTTGGGCAGGAACACTGGGAGGAGGCGTTTCTGGACCAAGAATTGGTTGCGCCAGCGTGACCATTTTTCACATATGCCTCTGCTTAGGGAACTCCAGGAGAATAATCCTGATGATTTAAGGAATTTTCTCCGCATGACGGACCCCGTATTCAACCGTCTGCTGGAACTTCTGTCCCCCTATATCACGAGGCAGGACACTGTGATGCGGGAATCCATCACGGCTGAGCAGAGGCTTATTGCCACGTTGCGGTACCTGGCGACTGGGAGGAGCCTGCAGGACCTCAAGTTCTCCACAGGCATCTCTCCGCAGGCGCTTGGGGTCATCATACCGGAGACGTGTACTGCCATCATACATGTTCTGCAGGAGGAGTATATTAAGGTAAGTTCCCTAATTTTAACATCACAATGTTTTTTTTTTAAATGTGGGAGAAAGTCTAATTTATTTTTTCTTCCATAATAACCATGAGATTTGAATCTGCTGTGTGTGGGATGTTCCCTTTTCTCCCCATGCATGTTGTTAACCTTAAAAAAAATTTAGTTTGGCCTACCTGCATATTTTGTCCTTACCCACCATAAACCTGTCCAGCATGCTTTGCTAGGCCCAAACACACCTAGCCAATTTTTGAATTTGTGGCTAATCAATTGTAGCTCTGCCCCCCCCCTCCTCCCCCCTGAAATTAGTTTATTGCTCTATCATCAGAGGGATGTGGAGTCTGATAATTAAGTGGGCCTAGATTGTTTTAACTAAATACTCACTTCACAATGATGGTATGAAATTAGAATCCTGTTGTTGAAGTTGCACAATGTGATGGTTTTTGTATTGTGATTGCAATGTTTATCTGATAAATTACTAAACATTTTTTTTGTTTGTCCCCACAGCTACCCTCCACACCACAGGAATGGCAGTCTGTGGCTTCCCAATTTGCCCAGCGTTGTGATTTTCCGAACTGCGGTGGAGCAATAGATGGGAAGCACGTCCGCATTGTGCCCCCACCCCACTCGGGGTCCGACTATTTTAACTACAAGGGTTTTCATAGTATCGTGTTGATGGCGGTGGTGTCGGCACAGTATGAGTTTCTCTATGTGGACGTGGGGAAGAACGGCCGGCTGTCAGATGGGGGAGTGTTCTCACGGACTGAATTCTACGATCGTCTACAAACTGGTGGTCTGGCACTGCCACCAGATGAAGATAATGTGGAAGGACTTCCGTTTGTGTTCCTAGCGGACGAAGCTTTCGGGCTTGGACCTAACCTAATGCGGCCTTTTCCCCAGAGGAGCCTCACCTACGAGAGGAGGGTGTTCAATTATCGGTTGTCCAGAGCTCGGAGGGTAGTCGAGAATGCCTTTGGGATTCTCTCCAACCGGTTCCGCCTGTTCCTGACAGCTATACATCTGGCGGAATATAAATTGAACACCATTGTATTTGCCTGCTGCATTTTGCACAACTTTTTACGCAGGCATTCCCAGACGTACCTACCCGACAGCGTTTCTGAGGCAAGACTACTCTCAGATCCTCTCCCTGGGCTGGTCACTGGTCGCGCTGGCATTGGCACCCAATCTGCTCGTGAGGTACGCAACAAATATGTTGAGTACTTCATGGGTCGGGGGGCCATTGCTATGCCAGATGATATTACTTTCTAATTCGGCCCCCAAAAGAAAGGAATATTCACAGAAATAATAAATAATTAGACCATTGGACTTTATACAGTTGTTTGTCATTACTGCTTTTTCTCGTTTTATCTGTCTTCCTGGTTCTCACCAAAAATAGTGCACTTCTAGTGCCAAATGTAGGGTTCAGGTTTTAGTAAATAAACACAATTGGACATTATTCACTCATCTACAAACTGGGTATCCAGCATATAAAAGAAGAAAGCCACTCATTGTTTGTTTTTTGGACAATTTTTTTTTATTTTCAGCTTTTTCATTTTCCTTGATGACTCAATCAAATGTTTCTTAACAAACATGTCAACTTTGATTTTTTCCATTGATTATTTTTGTTTTTATATTTTTGACTTCTCGAATTCTTGGAGTTTTAACAATCATTATTCTCCTATATTTTTGGAGTTCACCAATGTATTTAAAATTTACATTTTTCCCACAACTAGAATATTTCACAATAGTAAACAGAACACAATTTTTGTGTGTGTGTTTTTTTTGGAATACATTTTTTATTTTTTTGGGAAAATAATTCAAATCTTCCACAAACTTTTTTTTTAAAATTTTTACTGTAATTCAAAAATTTAAAAAAATTTTTATTTTTTCTTTGATTTTAATATTATTTTTTTTAATTTTTAATTTTTAATTTTTCTGCTTTTTGATTGAAGCCTTTATTTTTTAAAAAACATATAAAATGTGTAAAACATGTAAAATTCAAAAATGTTTCACTTGTACATCCCAGTCATGGTGTGAGTTCACACCTGAACACGCCAAAATTTGAAGATGCACACACCAATGGACAAATGTCAGTTCTACAACATCTAAACAACAACAAAGGGCGAAATGTGCTATCTGCCATCATGAGTGATCAATGTCTGTGTTATGTGGGAGCAAACCCTTCCTCCAAAACTACTTGAGAATGGAGGAGGGGGTTGTACCCACAAAGCACAGATAATCAAGATCCTGTGATGGCAGATAGCACATGTTGCCACACTGTGTGTGCATCTTCAAATTTTGGCGTATTGCTGACTAACAAAATAAAACAGGTTGGGGGATGGGCGGGTGGGGGGGGGGTGGTCAGTCTTTGACCCGGCCCATCATGTCAATGATGTTTTTATATTTCAGTTCTATGGCACTCATTTGTTGGCGCATAGTTTCCAGCTCGGTGCAGCACTCTAAAAAGTATGATTTCACATTTTGTTCCATGAGATGCAATCTTTGGCGCATGTTGTCCATCTCACTGCTGCACTCCATCACTTGCTGTATTATGATTCCAGCACTGGCGGCAGAAAAATGATGACCAACATCTTCATCCCCTACAAAATGAAGCCAAACAAATACAATGTCAGAAAAAGCCTGTCTATAGATCTACATAGGGTTGCCACCTCATCCCTTTAAACCACAACACATATTAATTTTACAGGTTCTGTGGCTGATTAAGGTGGTAATTAAACTCATCTGGTGCCATATCAGCATTACACTAGCCACAGAACATGTGTAATCCATATGTGTTTGTGAATAAAGGGATGAGGTGGCAAGCCTATCTACATCTGTTTTTCCATATCAAGCTGGTGTGACACTGACCTGATGGTGTGCTCCTTCCAACCTCCACATCTTCGACATCTTGAATCACTCCTCCTTCTTGCACCACTTCCCCATCATCCTCAACGACTCCTCCTTCCATCAATCCACCATCTTCTAAATTGTTAAAAGCATCCTCATCAAATTCCCCTTCCTCATCCACAAGTACCAGATCCAAGATGACTCCATCCTCCTCTCTTCCTTGCACATCCTCCTCTCTTCCTTGCACATCCTCCTCCTCCTCCACATCTTCCTCTCTTCCTTGCATATCCTCCTCCTCCTCCACATCCTCCTCTCTTCCTTGCATATCCTCCTCCTCCTCCTCCACATCCTCCTCTCTTCCTTCCACATCCTCCTCCTCCTCCACATGGCGAGATGTTTGATGTTGGCCTTGTCTGGCCCTCTCAGCCTCCTCAAACTGCAGGCGTCTTCTTTCCCCTTAAATAAAGAATGACAAAAAGGTATACTCATCAACACACAGATATTGTAGAGCAGAAATCGCATACATTGCTTTATTAAGGAAGAGGCTTTTTTTTGGGGCTAAATTGGGTCTTCTCCCCCCCACTCCTACATTTTGGATGACTTCTATGGCAAGCTCTGATTCGGGCCCTTTTTGGCAAAGTGACACACATGGATGTCCCCCCCCTTAAATTTTAACACGGACACCATACAAATTACAATCATAATATTTAGGTGGAGACACAGGTGCTCTGGATTTCAGATATGAAAACACCAGCTTAGTAGCACTGTTGGCATTACACAGTCTTGGATTTGCATTTTCAACAACTATATTTGTACACAATGTTTACAAACCATGTTTTTGACCAGAGAGGCATGTCCAGGTGTTTTGTTCCTGGGCTAACATCGTATTTGGGAGAAATAAGCTGATGTCAAAGATGTTTACTATTAACAGTCGTTGCCCAAGAAAAATGTTGGAGAACAACACCTTCTATTTCAACATGAGCTCAGAAGTACAACCAGGCCAAGGAGACAGATGTAGAAATGTACCTGACCAAGCTAAAATTCTAAAAAGGTTCCCCCCCCCCCCCAACTAATATAATTAACTTACTTTTCTTTAAGATTTTTTTGATCCTCTTGTACTGATGTGGCTCCCTCAGTTTCAAATCAGACCACCGCTTCCGTAGCTGCTCCTTGGACCGGGTGATCCCAAACATTCTCTTCATTTTTCTTGCAACCTTCTCCATTATTTTCCCCTTTCTGCGGTTGGGGGTCTTGTATGGCCCATATTTGCCATCATAGTCCTTCCTCCGCATTATATCCACCAGCTCTATCATTTCCTCAAAAGCCATATTAGTGGCCTTATACCGTTTGGGACGGGATCGGGACGTTCCTGCCTCTCTCCCCTCACTTCTGGCCTGAGAGCTCCGTGCATGGTCGCCTGTCATCGCCATCTTTCATCCCCACAGAGATTAGGGGCGTGGAAACCAGGAAATGTCCCGTCATGGGCATGTACGAGGGCGGCGGTTCATGCATACGCGGAGTGTAGAGAATGAATAAAACGTAATTACGTAGGTTACGCTGAGATTCTTCGCTCGTTTCACAGAAATTACACACTTAACGCCAGATATTTTGAGTTAACATTGATTAGGGGGCATGGCAAAGGCGGTGTGTCACGCACACGCGGAGTGTATAAAAGGAAGCCACGTGGTTACGTACGTTACGCGGAGCTGATTCTCGCATTTGACAGAAGTTACCCACTTAACGCCAGATATTTTGAGTTAACATTGATTAGGGGGCATGGCAAAGGCGGTGTGTCACGCACACGCGGAGTGTATAAAAGGAAGCCACGTGGTTACGTACGTTACGCGGAGCTGATTCTCGCATTTGACAGAAGTTACCCACTTAACGCCAGATATTTTGAGTTAACATTGATTAGGGGGCATGGCAAAGGCGGTGTGTCACGCACACGCAGAGTGTATAAAAGGAAGCCACGTGGTTACGTACGTTACGCGGAGCTGATTCTCGCATTTGACAGAAGTTACCCACTTAACGCCAGATATTTTGAGTTAACATTGATTAGGGGGCATGGCAAAGGCGGTGTGTCACGCACACGCGGAGTGTATAAAAGGAAGCCACGTGGTTACGTACGTTACGCGGAGCTGATTCTCGCATTTGACAGAAGTTACCCACTTAACGCCAGATATTTTGAGTTAACATTGATTAGGGGGCATGGCAAAGGCGGTGTGTCACGCACACGCGGAGTGTATAAAAGGAAGCCACGTGGTTACGTACGTTACGCGGAGCTGATTCTCGCATTTGACAGAAGTTACCCACTTAACGCCAGATATTTTGAGTTAACATTGATTAGGGGGCATGGCAAAGGCGGTGTGTCACGCACACGCGGAGTGTATAAAAGGAAGCCACGTGGTTACGTACTTTACGCGGAGATTAATTGAAGGTGCTTCACGAGGAGCTAGAGATAGTAAGGTAAGAAAATTGGAACATGGGATCAGCAGAGGCCTAAAAAATATAGAGCCATGGGATTGGGGTTTGGTCTGTTGTTTGCACCCTTTTAACGCTACTTATGTTTCTTGTGTCCCCAAAACGTTAATTCCTTCTCACAATGCTTTCACACATCACTTTAATGTAGATGTGAAGAATGCTCTACGTATTTGTAGTTTTTGACAGGTGTATTGTGATCATGCAAGTATTGTTCTGTGTTGGTTGGCCAGAGGTTATTATGAAGTGTATTTCTATGTCAGGAATGATGAGGGGCATGCTAGGTACACATGAAATAGTACCTTGAGGAATGGTCAAAATATAAAAAATGGAGGATGGTTAGAGTTGACACGTATTTAGGCAACTTTTTGGTAAAATGGGCTGCATATGAAAGAATTTTTGGTCACAACAATGGGGCAGAGCTGGGCAGCATTTTAGCTGCAGGAGACACTGTGTTTGCATAGTAGTTTTGAAATCTGGTGCCACATATTCTTACAATGTGAATGCTGTGCATTTTTTTATGCTTCTTAATTTTTATTTTTACAGTGTGTTAATTGTGTTTTTTGTGAAAAAACATTCACCAAGGAAATGGACCAGATTGTGGGCCAAGAGGCGATCAGTCTGCTTATAGCGAAGTATCGGGAGACGCCCCTACTTTGGGATAGTAGACACCCCCTCTATAAAAGTCGGGCGCGCAGAAGGACAGCACTTGCTGACATTGCAACATATATGCAGACATTGGTTCCCGACTGCACAGGCAACATGGTCAAGAACAAATTGAACAACCTGAGGGCCGCATTCCGCACAAAAAGAAGACAACTACGGGCGCAACGATCAGGAGCAGCAGCAAGACAGTCCACGGAGCCAAGTCTGTGGTACTACCAGGAGCTGGAGTTTTTGGGGGATCAAATGGATGGCCGGCGATCAATGTCAAGCCTTCCACCCAGACAGCAGGGCAGCAGACCTTCCACGGATCACCCTAGACAGGAGGAGAACAGTGAGGGGCTGGCTGGCAGGCGTCCAGAACTTCGATTGAGCACTTCTTCAGATGAGGTAGAGTATTTTACACCAAATTTTTGGGCTGGTAATTATGGTTTAATTCTTGAGTTGATATTGTAAGCACAAACTAAAAAATGGCTGAGAAAATTCGGGGTCTGAAAAATAGGGGTCCTGGATGACAAGTACAGGGATCAGAAGGAGAGTAGATTAAACATTAAAGTAAGCTAAAACAAACCAGTCTAGAGCCTTGAAAATGTGTGTGATTTGCTGGTGTCAAATTGTAAAAAATGTCCCTTTTTTGCCACAGGAAGAAGAGACCAGCCTGGATTTGACGGCTACTGAGGCCGAGATGCATGCCAGCCAGGAGGAAGGGGTCATTGCCAGCCAGGAGGAGGAGGCCGGGCCAAGCACTAGTCAGGAGGGCCCCAGGCCCAGGGCTAGCACAAGCCCACATGTCCCTCCCCCCCAGGTCAGGCAAGCAGGCCTAATGAGGCGCAGGAGGGAAGTGGAGGAAAGGAGCCTTGAGATGATAAGGGAGGCAAGCGCCATAATGAGGGCCCCCCTCACCCGCACTGAGGCCTACAGTGCCTATGTTGCACACGAACTAGCAACAGGGGGGGAGGAAGATCAGAGGCGTGCCAGGAACCTATTTAATCAGGTCATTCTATGGATGCAGAGGGGCTGGCTGACGGATGACACCGAGATCAGTGACCCGGCCCATCCTGCCCAACATCTCTTACCTCCTCCTGCTGCCACATCCTCCCCATCTGCAAGAGGCCATTT
Organism: Rana temporaria; assembly: GCF_905171775.1. Classification (NCBI taxonomy): domain Eukaryota; kingdom Metazoa; phylum Chordata; class Amphibia; order Anura; family Ranidae; genus Rana; species Rana temporaria. The sequence continues at coordinate 554,208,121 of NC_053489.1, forward strand.
CCGGATCCGTGGAAGATCTGCTGCAAGGAGGGTTAGAAGGAATAGGAGACGATGATTCCCGGCCTTCCATTTGATCCCCCAAAAACTTTTTGCTTCTTGGACTACCACAGCCTGGGCTCCATTGGCTCGCTTGCTGCTGCTCCTGGTTTTTGTTTTTTGTAGTTGTTCTCTTTAGTTGTCGGTATGCGGTCCTCAAGGTTTGCCATTTTGTCCTTGACTATGTTGCCTGTGCAGTCTGGAACACAAGTCTGCATGTATGTTGCTATCTCAGCAAGTGCTGCCCTTCTAGTTATTTTTTGGTTGAATTATGTTTGAAATAAATGGTGAGTTTATTTTCAGAAATACCTTGTCTATTGTTTTTTTACACTGTGTTGATTAGGCATGAAACATTTTTGGTAATATGTGTCATTTAGAAAGGACACCAACTCCTTGTGGGGGGGGGGACATTTGGTGGACCAACTTGGTGAAACAAAAAAGGAAAAACACACGCATAACAAAAATGGTGACATAACCTCACCCAAAAAAAAAAAAAAAAATGTGCTTGAAAAAACAATGGTGCCAGAAATTGCAACCAAAAAAAAAACAAAAAAAAAAAATGTGCATGAAAAAACAATGGTGCCAGAAATTGCACAAAAAAAAAAAAAAAAAAAAAAAATGTGCTTGAAAAAACAATGGTGCCAGAAATTGCAACCAAAAAAAAAAAAAAAAAAAAATGTGCTTGAAAAAACAATGGTGCCAGAAATTGCAACCAAAAAAAAAACAAAAAAAAAAAATGTGCATGAAAAAACAATGGTGCCAGAAATTGCACAAAAAATATTAAGAAAAGAAAACACCAAACAAAAAAAAATTCCATTTAAAAAATAAACACAAAACATAGACATGTGGAGGACTACAATAAAGTTACAACATCTGGATAGATAGCATTAGCAAGAAAACGGGTTTATTCTAGCAAGAGAACGCAGAGAAAAAAAGAGGCAAGAAACAACACAATAGAGCTTTAACAGGACGAATGTGCCATATCAGAAACAAACGAGAGTTTTACCTGAACGAGTGCTCCCATCCCCTTATTTCGTCTGAGCATGCGCGGGATTTTTATACGCGGATAATGTGTACTAACCAACGGATATATCCGTCGGATAGCTTCACAGCGGATATATTTGTTAAGTGATGAAATAAAACAACGTTTTTCATCATGAAAAAAAACAATGTTTTTCTAACTTCATCATAAAAAACGACATTGCCCACACACCATCGTTTTCTGAAAATGCTCTAGCAAAGCGCGGTTACGTACAACACATACAACGGCACTCTGTTCCATTCAAGCTCCCGTCTCATAACTTGCTTCTGAGCATGCACGGGTTTAAAACGGCGTTTAAAACGTCGTTTTAGCCCACACACGATAATTTTTTATGACACAAAAAACGACATTTTGAAAAACGACATTAAAAAATTGAAGCATGTTCAAATTTTTTTTTGGTCGTTTTTTAGAAGACAAAAAACGATGTGAAGCCCACACATGATCATTTTAAATGACGTTTTTAAAAACGTTGTTTTATTTCATCACGAAAAAACGACCGTGTGTATGCGGCATGAGAGCTGCGTTGTCCTTGAGGACCTAAACCCCCCATGCTGTTACAACAGAGGAAGGAATAACTAGGAACAGTGGAGCATACATAGGAACCCTCACTGGTCTAATACTTTAGTTACTAACACAGGAACATTTTCTATGCATGGTAAATCTGAACACCTGCCCTTATGCCCTTATGCACTTAGTCTCAAGGTCCTTTTACAGGGTTCAGTCATAGGACTAATAGAGAGCATCAAACAACATGAATATAATCAATTTCTAGGTGGCATATATTAAAGTACACCTAACTATGCAGTATATGATGTATCAGTAAACACTGCTATTTAATTATCATATGCAAATAATGTTCTTCAGTGAATACAGAATACATACAACAAGTTAGCGCATTATTTGCAATTCGTTGAGACATCCATTTCATTCTTTAAAAAATTACAAAGGCACTGAGAAAATAATCTTTGTCCTCGATAAATCACATCATTAATGTTTGAATAAAATACTCCTTATTTTAATTATCAGCAATAAATAAGGGTACTAATAAATGTGTGCTCTCACAATAGCTTGTTGGCCCAGAGATAATGTAAGACATAACAAGTATGTAAATTATTGTGCACCTATTCCAGAGATTGCAAATCATTCTTTAGCTTTAAAAAGTGCTACCTACAAATGCGTAATTCTTCTTTAGACGTTTTTTTTGTAAGCAGCACATGAGTCATAGGAAATAATTTATCAAACATATTAGTGGCAGCCAGGCCCGGACTGGGACAAAAAATAGGCCCGGGCATTTAAGACTGAGCAGCCCATTTTTCCCAGGAACAGGGGGGGGGGGGGAGGTTTGATTTCGGTAGGCATTCGCGGGGGGTTTCTGGTGTCCTCCACACTGTAATATGCGGGGAAACTGTGATATAATGGGGACAGCACTGTAAAGTGGCACTGTAATGATTACAGGTAGGCCCCTTTATATTACAATGCCCCTACAATTATTCCCCCTTTTCTCTGTAATCACAGTGCCCCCTTTTACTCTCTGCTCACTGTGCACTTCTCCAGCTCCTCCTGCCCCCGTACATCAGAGTCCGCACAGACCCACCCTTACATCAGAGCCTGCACAGAGCCCCCTTACATCAGAGTCCGTATTGACCCCCCCTTACATCAGAGCCTGCACAGACCCCCCTTTACATCAGAGTCCACACACCACCCCCCTTACATCAGAGTCCGCACAGACAACCCTTAGAGTCTGCAGAATTTCCACTTACTGTAAGCTGCTAATCCACTGCGGGTTTCCGCATCGCACCCGACTTGCACGGCAGTTCACACTGCCATATGTGAACTGCTGGGGAGTGTCATACTACATTAACGGCGCCTCCATTTCAGCTCGCATATCATACTGCGAACTGACAGTTCGGACATGAACCGGATCACATAGGTGTGAACACCCATGCGATCCGATTCTGGTGCGGACCAAAAAAGTGTCCTGTGCGTGTTTGGTCTGAATGCGGTGCGATTTCAGCCATACTATCTGTATGGCTGAAATCGCAATGCATGGACATTGCATGTGATTTGCATTGCGAATCACATGCGATATTGCACAGCACACTAGTATGAACCGTGCCTTAAGGGGGGATCTCATGTAAAGTGGTGTTCTGAGAACCCTGATTTGGGCCAGGTTCACACTAGTGCGCTATCGCATGTGATTCGCACTGCAGTGCAAATCACATGCAATGTCTTTGCAATGCAATTTCAGCCATACAGATACTATGGCTGATATTGCATCGCATTTGGACCAAACACGCACAGGACACTTTTTTTGGTCCGCACCGGAATCGGCTCGCATGGGTGTTCACACCTATGTGATCCGGTTCATGTCCGAACTGTCAGTTTGCAGTGCGATATGCGAGCTGAAATGCGGGCTTCGTTAATGTAGTATGACACTCCGCAATCAAGCAATAATATAAAACAGTCAATAAGTTCCTAGAGAAAGTAAATAGCTCTATGCCTCTCAATGTTTGCCCACAATAAGCCCTATGACTTCCTAGCAGCTACTGAAAGCCTCCCTCCTATTTGTGAGCTCTGCTGTCTTTAATAGTCTGGTTTAGGGGGAAGTACCTGCCCTCCCAAATTAACCCCTTATTAGCCATGTTCCAGGCTGACTCTACAACTGCTATAAGCATCTAATTATTTTTGTGACAGTGCCCCACAGAGACCTATTATGAATGTCATTAATATCAGAATATCAGAATGTGAAAGTAAACAGACCCCAATCTAACATGTTGGGAGACATGTCTCATTATCCAACCACTGAACAATTTGTGTGAGCACTAGAGATAAGGATTCACTTTGAGCCAGGTGGGAACTCAGAACCCTGAGCTTAGTGCCAAACCCCAGTGAAGTCTAAAGGGAGAGAAAATACCTGTTCTTCTGGCCTGTTTCAGGATTTTGTTGGAAAAAAACATGGGTAGCTGGGCACTGAACTGAAGCAGATGTACCAATGGAAAGCTAACAAAAAAAATTCTCTCAGCAGAGAGCAGTTTTTTTTCACGTGTCACAAATGGCAACATTACAAAATACACACATTTAAACATGCCTTGGAGGTGTATTAAATTACTAGGAGGCAGGATAGAGGGTGATCTTACTCACCCCAGGAAAGGAGGCACATGCTGTCTGCTTCTCTCACTTCTCCCCGAGTGTGTGGGCGTGGCAGACACAGAAGCAGAGGGGCGGGAGGAGGAGGAGCAGTCCATCTGAGTGGAGACTGGAGAGCAGAGAGCGGAACTGTTCCTGTCGGCTCCGAGGCTGATCTGTGTGAGCGAGACACACAGCTCAGCCCATGTGCCGGAGAAGATACAGGCATCGCCGCCGCACAGCAGGAGGTGAGCGGCGGCCGCAGGCCTGTGTTAGCCCTGTCCAGGCCGCGGTCGCCGCTTACCTCCTGCTGTGCGGCATGGACATCAACAAGCCACAGAGCGGGAGGCCCCGGCCCAAGCCATAGCAGCCCACCGGGCATATGCCCGGTCTGCCCTATGGCCAGTCCGGGCCTGGTGGCAGCCTTTTTGTAGATTTGATATAAAACATATTTTCTTTATGTATATGTGCCTTGGATTTTTTTGGAGCCAGATTGTTTCTGTTACTTTCTAAAACTGTCTTGCTGTAAATTATTAATAAAAAATCAGGCCAGATGCTGTATAAGGGCTCATGCACGTAGTTATGGAGCCTTTGGTTGTGTAATGTAAAGTTCAAGTGAATTTACCTGTTTAGGAGCCACAAATGCTGCCTACAGCCACCCCATGGACATGAATGGCTGTATGTGGCTGTATGCGGGTATACACTGGTACCTGCGCTTATCCACATGCAGACAAACATAAAAAGCCTAAATGCAGACAGTCTATATTTGGGGTTTTATGACTGTACACATGCATGGTCAGAAGCTGCATCTGTCCCCCACTGGCTCTAACCTGAGAACCAGCTGGTCACTTAGTTCTCAAGGCTCCCTGAGCAAAGAGGGTTGACTGTCATCGCTCCCTGCTCACCCCCCTTTGTAAACTGTGGCTGTGGAATGGGCAGAAGTGGCTGGCTCAGGCTCTCAGCGGCTTGCTTAGAGGCTAAGCTGGGTGCCAGTCCAGGCATGTGGGTGGATCCAGACTTCATTGTTGTGATCTTGCCCGAACCTGGACTAGCTCTGTGATGTCAACCGACAGCAGGTTTCAGCCCAATGTCTGCTAAAAATGGGTAACAGGAGTGCAGAACGATCCACAGGAGCAGTACAGCCAAACAAGCTTTGGCTTTACTTGTTCCTTGAAAAAAGAGAAAGTTACCCCTAGGGGCTTTGTGCTGCAGCAAAAAATGAAAACGTACCATGAAATAAAAAATTATAAATTTATTAAATATAGAGTTCAAAAAGCCCCAAACACGGGGGACTCAAGATATGAGCTTATGACAACAGAGGTTATACATAGCGAATAAAAACAGAGAATAGAACAAATACAGACATAGCATAACAGTACTGTGGAGTTATACAAAATACTATGGGCGAAAAAACACCCCTACGCGTTTCGACCTTTTGAAAGTAACGGTCTTCTTCAGGGAGTATTGGTTAGACGCTGCCATAGGTTCTATAAAAAGAATACATACAAAAAGATACATGCAGATGAGTGGAACATCATAACAACAGAACATGGGGAGGCCCGCCACCCACAGCCATATAAGTAGATGGCGGGATGCGGGTGTTCCTCCTGTAAATATGGACTGATGTAAAAAGTACCATTGCCACTCACCCAGGGGCGTCCACTCGAAGGCGTAGATCCGGACCAGGTGAACCAATACCGCACCATCAAACTTCCCACGGGGGTATCGGGGGTGAAACAAAGGGGAGAGGAGCTCCCCTAGGTCAGTGTGGAAAAAGACTCCGAATTCCAAAACACCAACGGGAGAGGTACCACCCGGGCCCACGAGAGGTCAACGGATAGCGCGCCGAAGGGTCGCGCCCCGAGGCGGGCCGGGGGGGGGGGATTGGGGGGTAATCCGCCACCAAAGGGGGGGGGCGGAGGGGGAGAACGGGGCCGGGCAGGGAAGGGGCACAGAGGGGGGGGGGGGGAGGGGGAGGGGAGAGACCCCCAACAACAAAGCCGGGGATGGCAGATGAAAGCCAAACAGGGGTGGGGGCGAGCACCCGTAACCGGCTGGGCCAGGGGGGGGCCAGCACCGCCGCACGAAGCCGGGATGGGTAGGTTGGGGTGCGGTTAAGCACTTCCCTCCTGAAATTGCGATGAAGGCCCTGTAAGAGAATACACACAAATATATATGAAGCTGAAAAGTGTGTCTGAAAATAAAAAACTAAAAAATAAATAAAAAAGAAAATAAACTAATAAATGTGAATACATGCCGGGCTGAGCAGGAAGCCTGATGTATCAGCAAGGAGATTAGATGAGCGAAGGACATGCACAGGTAGAAGAAGGGAATGTGAAAATAGAAAAAAAGGGGGGGGGGGGGAAACAGGGGGAAAAAGAAGGAGAGGGAAACTGTGCAAATCATTCTTTAGCTTTAAAAAGTGCTACCTACAAATGCGTAATTCTTCTTTAGACGTTTTTTTTGTAAGCAGCACATGAGTCATAGGAAATAATTTATCAAACATATTAGTGGCAGCCTTTTTGTAGATTTGATATAAAACATATTTTCTTTATGTATATGTGCCTTGGATTTTTTTGGAGCCAGATTGTTTCTGTTACTTTCTAAAACTGTCTTGCTGTAAATTATTAATAAAAAATCAGGCCAGATGCTGTATAAGGGCTCATGCACGTAGTTATGGAGCCTTTGGTTGTGTAATGTAAAGTTCAAGTGAATTTACCTGTTTAGGAGCCACAAATGCTGCCTACAGCCACCCCATGGACATGAATGTGGCTGTATGCGGGTATACACTGGTACCTGCGCTTATCCACATGCAGACAAACATAAAAAGCCTAAATGCAGACAGTCTATATTTGGGGTTTTATGACTGTACACATGCATGGTCAGAAGCTGCATCTGTCCCCCACTGGCTCTAACCTGAGAACCAGCTGGTCACTTAGTTCTCAAGGCTCCCTGAGCAAAGAGGGTTGACTGTCATCGCTCCCTGCTCACCCCCCTTTGTAAACTGTGGCTGTGGAATGGGCAGAAGTGGCTGGCTCAGGCTCTCAGCGGCTTGCTTAGAGGCTAAGCTGGGTGCCAGTCCAGGCATGTGGGTGGATCCAGACTTCATTGTTGTGATCTTGCCCGAACCTGGACTAGCTCTGTGATGTCAACCGACAGCAGGTTTCAGCCCAATGTCTGCTAAAAATGGGTAACAGGAGTGCAGAACGATCCACAGGAGCAGTACAGCCAAACAAGCTTTGGCTTTACTTGTTCCTTAAGTTACAAAGCCCTAGGCAGCTGTTTGGATGAGCCCCTAAGAAGCTCACATTATTTTATTTTAATTAGCATATTTTATGTTTCACACTGTTTTAACATCTTAATAAATATTTAAAGTAAAAAAAAAATCTTTGCTTATGAATTCTTACAAAACTGATTACTGCGATCTACTGGCTGCTGGAAGATACTCGCTGGTAGACACTGGAACTATAACCTTCCACTCTGGGGAGCACAGCAGGTGATCCAAGTCCTGACATAAAATCTGTGTTACCAGCACAGCAAGCAAGATGAAGAGGGAGAACTCTCATACAGCCCCGGCTCAAGGGCCACTGGTGTTGGGATAGTGACCGCGAGAGCGCGATGAAGTAAGAGTACCTGGAAGATCTTCCGTTGGTTACAGAAGTGTGTGGCTGGATGGCTTAAGCAGCGGATTGCAACGGGAACAGCAGATGCAGGCACACAGCACATGTAGGAACAGCTTTACCAGGCACTATTCAGAGCAGGACAGATGGATAACTGGATGCAGAGTAAAACAACCCAGGTTAGCAAAGGAGGATCAGGTATAAGCATAAACAGCAGGCAGAGAATGGTCAAGATGCAGGCAGAGGTTGGCAACAGGTTATCAGATTGTCAGAAGATATAACAAAGTCTTTAAGGCAAGCCAAGGTCAGGATAGGAGGAGAGCAAGTGTGGTTAGGATAAGCCGGGTCAAACACAGGAATCAAGCAGAGATCACAGGAAGAGGTATACGGGGTAAATCTGCAGATCAGACAGCAATGTACTAGTGCAGCTGCTGCCCTTATATAGGCTTATGCCCTGTACACACGACTACACACGACCACACGACCTGTCGGAATAAACTCAGATGGTTTTTCCGACGGAATTTTGCTCAAGCTGTCTTGCATACACACGATTACACCACTTCCGACCGTCAAGAATGCAGTGACGTACAACACTACGACGAGCCAAGAAAAATTAAGTTCAATGCTTCTGAGCATGCGTCTTCTTGATTCTGAGCATACGTGGTTTTTAGTCCGTCGGAATTGAAACCAGACGAATGGAAATTCAGATAGAATTTTTTTTCATCGGAAAAATTGAGAACATGTTCTCTATCTAATTCCGTCGGAAAAGGTCCGATGGGACATACACATGGATGGAAATTCCACTCGTGTGTACAAGGTATAACAGGTGCACGCATTTGCGTGAATGCACATATGCGTTCACCTGCGCGTGCTAATATTTGGGTGCATCTGTGTATTTGCCTCCGCCTAGGAGCTTTGGCTGCACTATGATCACTACTGTACACATACCTGGTTAACATTTAAACTGCTGCCAGGGCTGCAGCAGAAGTTTCTGAGAAAAACATATTCACATTCCCATAGCGGTCACGTGAGCATATGCATAGTTAACCTGCATGGAGATATCCATAGTTATACTGGGCATATGCTTGTGGGCTGCACATGGACATACACCTGAAGCATGCACCTCAATGAACATTTACTGTTAAGCCTTGTACACACGATTGGATTTCCATCAGAAAAATCTGTGGAATTTTGTGGAAGGGCATTGGCCGTGAACTTGTTCTGCATACAGAAGGCAGAATTTTTTCAGCCAACATAGATGAAACAACGTGGTTTTTCTGCTCTTTAGCGCCACCCTTTGGGCAACTCCTGCTAATGTTGTCTTATGGTTAGCATTGGTTCAGAGCATGCGTGTGTGTACTTTGGATTTTAGTCCGACGGACTTGTGTACACACAATCGGATAATCCGCCAGAACACATTTGTTGCCGGAAAATTTAAGAGCATGCATGCTCTGAATCAATGCTAACCATAAGACAAAATTAGCAGAAGTTGCCCAAAGGATGGCGCTAAAGAGCAGAAAAAACATGTCACAGCCAACACCCTTCGCACAAAATTCCATGGAATTCCAATTGAAATCTGATCGTGTGTACGAGGCTTAAGTCAACCTCAGTTACTTGTTCAAAGTGAAGGTAAACATTGGGGCCAAGCACTGCAAGCCCTACTGCTGATCACTATTTTGTATATTCGTCCTATTGCAAAGCAGGGTCAACATTGCTTGTCCATTTATTTATTTTTCCTTCATCCTTTAAATAGTGTGGGAAAGCTAGCTCAAATGTAGCACATCTAAGGACACAACGATCTCACAATATTTGAAAGTATAACTAAAGGCAATTTATTTTTATTTTTATTTTTTGATGGAGTGCAAAGGGATTAGAGCACCTGTCAGTTTTAAGTAAAATAAAATCACAAATTTGGAGTTGTCTCCAGAAAAGTATTAAATGGGAAGTCTTCCAATGGGGACACTAGTTCCCAAGGAATTTTCTTAATTTGTAGGGATTTCCTCTTGCTACCTGTTTGCCTATATGGGACAGGAAGTGAAGGTGAATCTCCACAATGGGACACGGAGGGCGAAAAAAAAATCTGACAGGAGTTATAACTTACATATACTGTAGTTCTACTTTGATTTTAGTACTTTCTTGTCAACTTTATTCATAGGTCACACAAACACTCATCCTTGCAAGGTTTTTTTCAACAGTCCTTTGACATAACATGATATGCATATCAGTTTTTTTTTTCCAAGCACCACTGCTCAGGCCCCAGGCTTCAGGTCCTTGTATTCTTTCTCTCCAGACAGTACTCAGACACAACTCACTTGTACTGTCCCTACCACACTGGCAACCTTCTCTTTGGTATTCATCATGTCTTCTGGGGTTAGAGTCCTAAACTGTAGTTAACTCTCTCACAAATAGCCTGCACAAACCTGCACAATTTATGTTCTGTTTGCTAGCAAAACATAGAACTAAGATCGGATGCTTCATCCCCCCAAAGCCCAAGAGCCTCAGGACCCTGCGTGACACTTAACCCTTCTTACAAGGCAATACATTGTCACAATAGGTACTCCCATTCATTTTTTTTTAAGAGAATAGCCTTTAAATGACCCTTGAGCAACCACTATACAACTATGTTAAATGTATATCAAAATGTATTCATACAAAAAAATTGATGAAAAAGATCATGCTATTTGTGTATATAAACACATTACATTTAAAATATCACACTTAAAATATTACACCTGTAAGTAATTCTCCACCAGAGTATAAGGAGCTGCGCTTACAGTGCTAAATCCTCCTGGTACTCCACCTTACATAGTTGTATACATCTGTTAAGGCGCACTATTGATTCATAAGTTTGACATACAGTATACTGTACATTAAACTCAAATTCAAACTTGTTATAATGTTGGCAGGATATCCCGAGGGAGCTGCTGTATTGTTCTCTTGATACATTTTACAGGGTATAGCTCATTTCTTCAGTAAAGTGGGAGACACAAATATGCTTTAACAAAAACAATAACACATATAAATTCAAATGTAAATATACAATCACCATCTTGTACACCTTTGTTGTAACTGATATATGATATATGTTACTCACAATGTTCACATATAGAAGTCTGCATATGGCCAAGTTCACACTGACTGTTCCCTCATGAGTGAGCACGGAGGAACCCTAGAAAAAAAAAACAAGACCAAAAGTGAGAAATTAATCAAATATCCACAGTTCCCTGAAAGGAAAACAAGTTAGGGATTTGGGGTGGACAAGAAAAGTAAGGGGAAGAGGGACAGGAAAAAAGGTGGAGGGGAGGAGAAGAGTAGGAAGGAAAGGGGGGAAGGGAGATAACTAATCATAATAGTGGGTGATGTCCCACTTATGATTCAGACCCTTTGGTATGTGAGTGTCTAAGTTTAAGATCCAATCAAGTCCTATTTTGTTTAGCCTAGGTTCACATTGATGCGATTTGGCATGCAATTTGGATACCAAATTGGCGGCTATTGGTGGCGCTGCACCGATTCCCAAAAGTAGTTTTTATACTACTTTTAGCGACTTGGGGGTGCAATTTGTATAGACATATGTGCAGGAATGTCAGAATGACATGCGGGAATGAAATCGTGTGAGTTTAGCTGAAACCTGAGCTTAGGGCTGAAAAACAATCTCCTCCCCTCTTAGGCCCCGTACACACGACCGAGTTTCTCGGCAGAATTCAGCCAGAAACTCGGTTCAGAGCTTAATTCTGCCGAGAAACCCGGCCGTGTGTACACTTTCGGCCGAGGAAGCCGACGAGGACCTCGGCGAGGAAATAGAGAACATGTTCTCTATTTCCTCGTTGTTCTATGGGAGAACTCGGCCCGCCGAGCTCCTCGGCGGCTCCAGGACTGAACACGCCGAGGAACTCGATGTGTTTGGCACGTCGAGTTCCTCGGCCGTGTGTACGGGGCCATAGAATTGTCTGTTCTCTCTATGATAATCACTTTGAGAGTTTGTAAAATAGAGGCATGATGGTTAATAAAATGCCCGGCTACATTAGTGTTTTTGTATGTATTAACCCTGTCATGGACCTTGGAATGCTAAAGTGTATCTCTTTGAAAGCTGTTACACAGTGGGGGGTCTTCTTCCCTGTCTTAAAGCTCCAGACGGCTCCATTGTTCTGTGTCTGGCTATTGTGTACATTGATTGCCCCCTGGGGCTTCTGTCTCATTACACATAGCAGACATAATGCAAGCTATCCGACCAATCCCTGCTGACTCGTGTTCAAGTCCTCATTTGCATGCCTAAGAGGATCTGAAGGAGAACTCCATGTACTTTACAATTGACCAATAGGAAAGCGATTGTTGGGGGCGGGATGTTCCAAATTCTGTTTAAAAGTGTGTTGTGTACTTCCAATAAAGGTCTTGCTGTTTGAACTTACATACAGCCTGCCTGGTGTTTGTTCTAATGGATCCCGAATGGCATATAGCTGTAGTTCGGATCCCGGAGCCTTGGATGACCGAACCATCAGACGATGCGATCTGCAAGCTGACTCACTAGTAGCAGAGGAGTGTCGGGAGAGCGGAAGCGAGCGAGCAAGGGGCTCGTTACATTGGTGGCAGCAGTGGGATTTGCTCTTCAGTTACTGGGACACTCCAAACCACCACAATGAATGACCAGCTATGCAGCATGCAGGAGAGACACGCTGAAAGACTTACTTGAGAGCCATGGAGGGACCATTGGGACAAAGAACAAGGCCACCCTGATCAGTGAGCTAGCGGAGATGGATCAGAGGGACGGTGATGCAGGACCCTGGTCAGTTGAAGACTTGTTTCAGCAACGAGTTCGAAATCGGTTGGCATTATATGGTGTTAACCCATCAGAGACCGCCATACAGAATGCCATTAGAGGCATCCAGCTGCAGGATGAGCGACAAGAGAGAGAACGAGAGCGACAAGAGGAGCTGGAGATCGCCTACAGACAGCTGCTAGACTCTGCTCAGCAACAGGGTTGGGCTCCCTTTGCCTGGGACTATGAGGAAATACCAGTAGACAACGCTGAAATCCTGGCTGAAGAATCGGCAATGTGGCAGAGTAACAGTGCGCTTTGCCAACCTGCCCCCGCAGTTATGGATGCGGAGGTCTTATGGCGGATGCAGCAAGTGCTGACTGACCTTGATGATCCTGTTTCTGCATGGGATGATCTTGAATGGAGGAATGTGCCTGTCCAGCAGTATGCCAGTGAATCGGCAGTGGAAAATCTGGAGATTGCCATTCCCAAAGCTGAAGTGCTGACCGCGGGGCTGAGCTCTGCTAACCTCTTCTCAGTACCTATAGCATCTTCTGGGTTCCTCTATCCCCAGACACCTGTTGCAGAGACAGGGGATTTAATAGACTTTTCTGCTGAGGAAGAACAACCTGATGAGCCTCCAGCAGAAGAGCTGGTATCAGGGCCAAACTTCACTGTGCTCTGCCCAGCACCAAGGGCAATATCTGTGGAGTTACAAGGAATTTCCCCAGCTGAAGCACTGGTCACCGGACAGAGGGTTCAAGACCTCTGCCCCACCCCTGTGGCAGTTCCGGAGACTCTGGGTGAGTAGGTGGCGATCACTTCCCAGAAGCAGATACAGGGGGAGAAGGGAGAGGAGGTGTTCATTGTCCCTCCCCAACAGTTGGCCAGGGTGGAGAAGGTGGTCTTTCCTCCCCAGCAAAGATCCGTGCATCTGGGAAACAGTACCACAAACATGTTGTCCCAGCAGCCAGATGAGGGAACGGAAAAGGAAGCAGCCAGCTCACCTCCCCAATGGCAGCTACACAGTTTGGGTGTGGCGGAATCCAGCCTCCTTCCCCAACGGTTAGCCGGAGCGGATGATATGGAGTTCTAGGGGGCTAGGGCAGTTGGCTCATGTCCCCAGCCACAGATTACAGAATGTATGGACTTAATGGACTGTTCAGAAGATGTTATGGATTATGCATCGCCAGCTCAAGTACTGGCAACAAGGCAGAGTGCTACCAATCTCTGCCCAGCACCGGAAACAACTGTGGAGTTCCAGGGAGCCGAGGGCAGTTGGCCCCTCTCTCCAGCAACAAGCTGAGGTTGTAAAGCTTTTACTCCCAGCTGAATCACTGAGACAAGAGGATGGCAGCCTTGCTTTGCAAGCACCTGGGGATTTTCACCTACCACAAGTGGATGGGACTTCAGTCTCCACTTGTATACCCCAGGGATGGGGGGCAGTTGGCCCAGATCCCCAACAGCATGATGAACTGAGCCCAGTCACCCTGTCTTCTCTCCAGCGGCTGAAAGGATTCCAGGGAGAAGGGCCAGTCCAGGCTTCTCCCCAGCGGCAGGCATGCTCTCTGAGAGAGGCAGAGGTTGGCTGGGTGAGTAATGCTCGGTTTGGGACAATTTATTTGGGGTACTGTGTGGGTACCGGCATTGGGGTCTCCTCCTGTGTTTGTCTCCTGCCAAAGGGGGAGATGTGTGACAGACCTAGCCGGGACAGAGGCTTTTGGAGAGGACTGAATGCGAGCCTCTTGCCTTCCGATTATTGGCCAGGGCCTCAAAACAGGAAGATGGATGGGTTATCCCAGCAGACAGACCTGGAACCTTAAGACTACTTTTCCAATATCCTCAAGTTGACCCGTTCGGGGTCCCACTGTGGCTGTTGGACTGTTTCCCAGGGGGGAGTAATGTCATGGACCTTGGAATGCTGAAGTGTATCTCTTTGAAAGCTGTTACACAGTGGGGGGGTCTTCTTCCCTGTCTTAAAGCTCCTGACGGTTCCATTGTTCTGTGTCTGGCTATTGTGTACATTGATTGCCCCCTGGGGCTTCTGTCTCATTACACAAAGCAGACATAATGCAAGCTATCGGACCAATCCCTGCTGACTCATGTTCAAGTCCTTATTTGCATGCCTAAGAGGACCTGAAGGAGAACTCCATGTACTTTACAATTGACCAATAGGAAAGCGATTGTTGGGGGCGGGATGTTCCAAATTCTCTTTAAAAGTGTGTTGTGTACTTCCAATAAAGGTCTTCCTGTTTGAACTTACATACAGCCTGCCTGGTGTTTGTTCTAATGGATCCCGAACGGCACATAGCTGTAGTTCGGATCCCGGAGCCTTGGATGACCGAACTATCAGACGTTGCGATCTGCAAGCTGACTCACTAGTAGCAGAGGAGTGTCGGGAGAGCGGAAGCGAGCGAGCAAGGGTCTCGTTACAAACCCTTTCACGCCTAAGATTATTTCTGACATTTGTTGCTTACAAGTTAAAATCAGTATTTTTTGCTATACAATTTCTAAGAAACCCCAAACAATATATATATATATATATATATATATATATATATATATATATATATATATATATATATATATATATATTAATATATATATATATTGTTTTAGCAGAGACTCTAGAGAATAAAATTGTAATAAAAAAAGCATTGGCTTTTTGTGGGTAATTTGGAGCATGCGCACTGGGATACTTTCACGGACGGCGCATTTGCCGTTCGTAAAAAGCTTCATTTACGTGGGGTCACAATACATTAGCATAAAACACGCCCACATGTTCCATATTTGAATTAGGCTGGCTTACACTGGCCTATTTACGATACGCCGCCGCAACTTTGCTTTGAGAATACTGCACTTGCCTGTCAAAGTTGTGGAGGCGTAGCGTAAATAGGATATGTTACGCCCGCTCGCAAATACGTGCTCCCTACGAGAATCTGGCCCTATGTGTTTATGTGCATTCCTCTCATTCAGAATATCCAGACTTTTGGCTTCTGCTTTTAAAGATTCCAATTCACTCTTGTAAATAGCTGTAGGATTGCCACTAAGTTTGGGATACGTTTCTGGGTCTGACAGTTGTCTCAAGGCTTCACTCAAATAATATTTAAGACCACTATGGCTCCCCCTTTGTCAGCATTCTTCATTGTGATTTTTAGGGTTATCCATTAAAGACTTTAAAGTCAGATTTTCTTGTTTGCGTAAGTTAAATCTTTTATGTGTGGAGCTGATGTTAATACTTTGAGCTAAATTCACTAGATCCTGTTACACTAATTTCTGGAATATGTACATTTTATCTCCTTGTTCCTGTTTAGGAAAAAAAAAATCATATTTATATGAGGGTTCTTTAAAACGTTTCTGCACTTTTTTTTATAGGTTTCGCAGCTATCTTAACCACAGCTTGACAACTCTGATACTAAACTGCAAGGTCAGCTGGCTTGCCAGACAGACTAGTCACATGACACTCTAAGACACGACCAATTACTACTCCTCCTGCTCTCACTATTTCCAACGGAAATATAAAAGTGCAGAAACTTCTTTAAGACCCCTTGTTTTTGGTTGAAAAGTGTAACTTTTGAGGAGTAACTATTTTCTTGGATAGACCCTGATAACTGTACTGCTAGTACATCTAACACTCACCCCTCCAGATTAACAATGCTGCTGTCCAAATTTGTCTCTATTGCTCCGTCACCCAGACTGTAGGCACTCTAATACAGTGCAGCAACAACATCTAATTATCGGTTAAGCTGTGATATATTACTATGGCCAGATTGTCATAGTTTCTATCATGTTGAGGTTTGCATCTCAGTCTACAAAGTAAAGGCTAAGTTCATTTTTGGAACATGTTACATGTTCCCCCACTCCCTGTGACAGTGGGACGGGGATCTTCTCCCCACACCCGCTGTCACTATTTGAAAACAACAGGGCTGTATGGGGCTTCATCAACAGGGCCACATCGTTCATTCACAGCTTCCTGTGAATGGATGCCTTCAAGTAAGATAAGATATTGCGGCTAATAGTGTGAAGTTTTCAATGAGCTGCGAGGGTGCAGGTGAGCACCCTTGTAATCCATTGAGCTTCCTGCTGTCAGGTAGCTGTCTGCCTGTATGAGGTACGGACAGACAGCTATGCTGAGAGTCTGCAGTAGCTGGACATTGCACCTCTGAACTGCAATGCTCTGCAGGCTCCTTAGAAAAAGAAAATAAACACATAAATGTTTTTTTTTACGTGCAATAAAAAGTTCATGTGAACCAACCCTTTAAAGTTGGTCATGCACAGGGCTGTTTTAGAACAAAGCATAGACTGCTAAATACAATACCCTTTGTATAAATGACTTATTGTATTTCTGTAAAAAAAATCTGTATACAAAATTTGTTCTAACATTATATAATCCATTTATGTTCTTTATTATGATAATCTTCTCTGACTCCAGTTATAATCTTATTATTTTTAAAAAGACATCTTTGTCCAAAACTGAGAAGAAGCTGTCCAAAGTAGACGTATAATAAGCATTAACAAAGCCAGTCTAGGTCACTAGGTAATTAGCTGTCACAGACAGTCTGTATCCACTGATGTCTGTGTCATTAAAAAAATTAAAACTGTATGTGACCAATTTAAAAATGCAACTATTCGGCTTAGTGTCACTTTGGAGAAGAAAGTCTGCTGGTTATCTTACATTACTGAGCAAAACTGTTGCCTATGGTCATTCACTTGTCCTCTCTATGGTGACTCATGGGGAGACCTTTGACCACAGACTAAATCACAATAACAATCAGGTTTATCTGCCCAACCTGTCATCTGCAAACCTCAACAGGGTCCATGGTCTTAATATTGTTCTTCCAGCAGAAAGGCTTTCATCGCCCTTCGTAGCAACCCTGGTTGCCAGGGATATAGATACATCTGATTTTTGAGTCATCTGATGAGACACAGCTAAGTTAAAAGACCACAGACCTAGAATTAACTCATTACCTACACTTAGGCCCAGATTCTCATACATTTACGTTGCTCCTGGGCAGCGTAACGTATGTGATTTACGTTACACCGCCGCAGGTTTACAGGTTTACAGCCTGATTCTCAGAACACTTACCTGTAAACTTGCAGCGGTGTATCGTTAAATCGCTTGGCGCAAGCCCGCCCAATTCAAATGGGGCAGGCACCATTTAAATTAGGCGCGCTCCTGCGCCGAGCGTACTGCGCATGCTCCGTCGGGTAAATTACCCGACATGCATTGTGCTAAATGACGTCGCCCCGACGTCATTTGCTTAGACGTTTACGTAAATGGCGTCCAGCGCCATTCACGGATGTCTTACGCAAACGACGTAATTTTTTTTAAATTCGACGCGGGAACGACGGCCATACTTAACATTGGTTGCCCCTTCTAATAGCAGGGGCAACCTTACGCGTCGCGTACGCTACGGAAACAACGTAAATTCTCAGCGTCGACCGCGCGTATGTTTGGGAATCTCGCATAATTACCTCATTTGCATAGACGGCGGGGAAAACGACGATGCGACACCTAGCGGCGGGAAAAAAAATTGCTTTTAAGATCTGACAGCGTAACAGCCTTACGCCTGTCAGATCTAATGGGTATCTATGCGTAACTGATTCTAAGAATCAGTCGCATAGATACCCGGGGCCAGATGAGGAGTTACGACGGCGCAAATGGTGTTGGGCCGTCGTAACGCCTTTGAGAATCTGGGCCTTAGTGTTTCCACATTGATTATGTAAACTACCATGTTTAATTTTATGCAGTAAGTAAGACAATACATGGTGGTGAACATATAGTTAGTGAATGAGGAAAACTGTTGGTAAATCAAATGAAAAAAACATTTGCTTACAGTTAGTTCAGTAAGTTTTTTTTTAATGAAATTAACCTTTGTATTTTTAGTATTTTTCTTTTTTCAGGTATAAATTAAAGCATGTCATTTAAATAAACAAACACCCATTTAAATGTTATCTTTTAAGTAAATGATTATGCATTTAATGTTAATAAGCTTTTCATACTTGATAAGGTTAATGGAAGCAAGCATTAGTGATTTAATTCACTAAATTAAGATGCTTCTTACTGCATCTCCTAATAGCTGCTTTTATATTTCTTTTTATTTCAGTTCACTGCATTCAGTTGGCATTATTTCAGGAAAAATTGAATAGTTTCCAGCTAGTAAATATTATTTTATTACAAGGATTTTTAAACAAATTATTTTTAATGAAATTATGATTTTTTTTCTGACTTGTGGAAGGCATATTAAACATATTCGTCTGTAGAACGAAGAACACTGGGAAATAAAACCTCTGGAAGTTAATTAATAGATAGAGTCAAATACCATTTGACAGAGTGGAGTACCTCTTACAGGACCATGATGAAACTGCTCAGCCTATCATTTGGAATATTTAATGAGTCTTGGGAGGAGGCTATTTATTTGCATAATAGGACATAATTTGCAGTGGTGGAGTTTTAATTATTTATAGACTGTCTGAAATATCTAAAGTGGCATTGCTAAGGAGTGTGAAGCGTTGGATAATGCCTTCATGTTAGCTTTCCTGCTATGTTGTTTATATGTCTGGTGATTTACTTTTAATTAGAATGCAAGTCTAGTTGTGCCAAGACATATAGTAAACAAAATGGTTTCAATCAATTGGCAACCTGAGTGCTATTAGATTGTCAGTGGTAAAAATACAGTAAAAGGCTATATTGCTGAAGAAGTGAAAGACATTTGTCAACATTATAATTTTCTGTTACTGCAGTCTTTAAAAGGGAACCTGTGATGAGATAAATCACTGTGCCATCACTGTCTTCTTAAAATTATAGTTGACTAGCTAGTCCTATGTTTTTTCTGTTCAGTACTCGGAAAAAATATAGGGTGTGGAGATATCAGTCATCAATGGCTGTTAGACATGTGCATTTGTTTTCGTCTGAATGCATTTTCGTCCGAATTTTGTGGATTTTCACATTCTTTTTACCAAACAATAACGAATGCGCAGAATCCGAAATCTGTAAGATCCAACATAAAAAATGCTTTATTTTCGTTTCTTTGCAACAACAGTTTCATATAGATTCAACATGACGGTGACCATTACAATCTGTGTCTATTGAACCTGCGGTTGAATGTGCTTAACCTAACTCTATTAGTCCAAGATTATTCGACATAGAGATAAAAGATTCAACATGAAGATTCAACAAAGCAGTCCCTGTGAGCGGAAATTTATCGTCAAATGCTCGGCACATAGGCTATAGAAGAATTCTAATGTTGGTTTACTAGTAATAATAATTAATACATTTAATTATTACTAGTCATTCAACATTAGAATTCTACTATAGCTTGTGGGCAGAGCATTCGACCGGAAATGTACGATTGTGGCATCGTACGGTTTAGCTGCTTCATCGAATCTTCTTTCGAACATTCGACAGACACCATAAGCCTTCAATTGACAGATTAGACCTTAATTCGGATTTTTGGACGAATGCATTTTTTAACGGAACTACATAAATAAAAACAAATTTGGGGGACAACTAAATAAATGTATTTTTCAGATGAAAACAAAATTCCAAAACAAAATATTTCAGTGTGCACATGTCTAGTGGTTGTATGCTTGTTCCAGGTCACAAGCTTTCTAAGTAAAGAAGACAGAGAGTCAGCATTGCAATCATCTATGATATTGAGTAAGAATTTTGAAAATAATAATATAGATATTTCTCTAGTGTATTCAAAGGACTTACTTATTTGTAAAAATTGTCATATTGTCGGCGAGAGACCCAAGAGGTAAAAGTATCGCCCCCCTCATCCTCCTTATACTTAACAAGTCACTCCTCTATCGTGCAGTATGTGTTTATGGAGAGAGATAGCACGGCTCTGAAACAAGTCCACAGGTATGCCATGATAGGAAACTGCTTTCTGTGATGACATGCCAAGAAAAGGAGGATCCAGGAGCAGCAGCAGGGATGAAGATCAGGGATGCTTGGTGCAATTAAAAAAAAAAAAAAACTTTTGGTTTACAATTTAAGTTTTGTTTTATGTAAGTTATGGTTAAGATAAGACATAACCTCTCTACAATATAGAGCCGGCTTGCTTGCAATATTTTCTCAGTTCTTTAAAGCGGTAGTAAATTCTAATTTATTTTTCTAAATGGGTCCCTCGGCAGCCTTAAGCCATAATGTACTGATATGCACAGCATACCAGTACATTATGTCAGACTTACCTACAAACACAGCCCTCCAGTCTTGCGCTCTCACCGCTCTCCCTTGTTCCTGACAACTTCTATCTTCACCAGCAGGGCCGCCATCAGGAATTTTGGGGCCCCTTACACAGCTTCAGGCATGGGCCCCCTGGAGCAGAGAACTGGGGGGGTGCTGCCGCCACAAATTGAAAAGCGGGGGGAGTGTTGCAAGTTGAGAGGCGGGGGAAGCACTGCTAGTCGAGAAGCTGGGGGGGGGCTGCCGCCGCAAGTTAAGGTGGGGGGGCTTTGGGTTCTGACGAGAACAAAAGAAAATAATAAAAAAAAGGGGGATGTCATCCAGGGCCCTAGGGACCACCGTTCCACTATATGCTGCTTCAATCCACATTGGCTACCTGTTATTTCACAGATACATAAAAAAAAAAAAGTGCCTCCAAAAGTGCAGTATCCAAGGGGTTAAAAACTGAACCTCATCCCCCCAACTAATATTCAGCTCACATTTATTAAACGTTAAAAAAATTGATACACAATTCATCAGTGTAACGGTCACCACCGTTTACGATTTCCATTCAACCAACCACGACAGCTTATCCGACACTCCAACCATCCAACAGACACGATCCATTCCATAAGAATTCCCCCAGAATTAGGACGAGACACAAGCTGTGTTCTTTCTGGTTCCAAAATTAATGAATACTGTTAATGGTAAAACTCAGTCTTTTATACAGTTACAAGCATGTGACAGTTAATCACAGGGACAAAGACACACTCCACCCACACATCATGCAATGGGGGGGCTAACAAGTCTCCAATACACATCCCACAGACTTTTCGGTACCGGTCTGACATAATTAACATGACCTAATTACTACACCTGAGAAGTCAGACATTATGACTCTCACCTGCTATTCACATCACATATTATCATCAATAGTATTTTCACACCATACATTGTCATTAGCATCCACAATGAAAGGTCTTTCAGAAGCCAGACTCAATTAACACCTCAAAGTTAGACATCTGACCTTTACAGACTAAATTAGTACAATAGACACAAAACAGTATTAGCATTGAAGGAGACACTCTTATTGACTGGTTGGGGGGTCAGAATGAAATCACCTGTAATATGTCCAGATCTCCTGCAATACATGAATTATCATTTCTCAGCCATCCTATCCCCAAAAGGGGCATAGGATGACCCTAGACCCAAGAGTCATTAGTGACGCTGGCACAGGAGTACCCCACATCCTTCAAAGGTCTCTGGGTGTCACGGGCCATTCCGTTACAATCAGAATGGTCTTACTTATTGTGACAAGGTTCCACCGCCAGGCTTCACCTGGAGGAACTAGTAGAGATGGAGCCTGACGGTGGAACTTTGTTGCAATAAGTAAGACCTTTCTGATGAATTTTGTATCAATGCTTTTAAACTTTTTAATAAATGTGAGTTGAATATTTGCTTGGGTAGAGAGGTTCAGTTTTTAACCCCTTGGATACTGCACTATTGGAGGCACTTTTTTTTATGTATCTGTGTATTTACCGGCAGCCGATGTGGATTCAAGTTTGAAGCAGCATAGTGGAACGAATCTACATCTGTTATAGATTACTACCTGTCCTTTGAGAGTCCAATAGAGATTACCAAGAACCAGTGAGGATCCCGAAGAGAGAGTTGCATTGTGTGCAAGGCGTGTTTGACCCCTTGTAGGGTCTTTTAATGAGGTGAGCAAGCATTGCATGTGGTTGAGAGAGCACTATGGATAAGGAGGTTGTTTTAAGCAAGGAAAAAAGGAAAAACCTCACGTCTTCCTGCATACTAGTGGAAGAAATATCACTTTTTTAATTGTTATTGGACTTTGTTTTGAGCACTTATATTGTACCAAATTCTCTGATTATATTTTGTACTATTTTGTTTTATTATTTATGCAGCACTGTCTCATTTATATACTTTATATTTTGTTTTTTTTTGTGGGAGCACATAGATCACAGCAGCAGCAACCTTATGTTAGTCTTTTTGTATAGTAGTGCGCAACTACCTTACTTATAGTTTAAAAGAGCAGTGTGGGTATTTCTTCCAGGTCCTGTGTGTGACAACAGTACCAACCTTTTGGCTGTGAAAATGTATTCACATACGTACCTTGTCTGTAACGTGTCCTGAACATGGCAGTTTAGCAGTTCCTTATTATAGAATGGCACACTGGTCATTCCGCAGCAACTGTGCCAGCAGCATCAGTCTATCACCACATAAATGGCTCCTGATTTAAGACATGTGCAACATCTTATCACCATTCAAAGCAGTGACCAGAATTTTGAGCCACAATGAGGTGGTGATTTATGACACGATCCCTCTTGTGTTCTTGCTGAAGCATAAGCTGCATGGTGTAATAGATCAGGCACTGGAAGCACAGAAGTAGGAGACAGAAGAAGATTTTCCACAGTCTCAGGGCCAGTAAGATCTTTGGCTACTGCATCCATCTCTGTGAGGCAGTAGGAGACAGAGGAATACAATAACTAGGACATGTGGGGTGCTTCCAGTGAGGAAATTAAGTCCTAGCATTGAGGAGAAGGAATGCTGGTAATAAGGAAGAGAAAATATGGGGTGGCTACAAGAGCCAAAGAGTCATCCACACCATGGGATTGATTTACTAAAACCAAATACACTGCTCACTTTGCAAGTGAAGTTGCACACTGCAAGGAGATTTTTTGTGAATGTGGTGAAACTTCATTTTGCAAAGAATGCCCAATCACATACTCACACATGGTTGGATGATGGAAGTTTTTAGAGCTTCACCTCATTCACTAAGCTCTGGATAAAATATCCTTGCAGGGTGCAACTTCACTTTCAAAGTGAAGAGTCTATTTTCCTTCAGTAATTCTACCCCATAGTGTGCATCCAATCTGTGCAATATGTGTGGATTGTTTCACTAAAATAATACACGTTAATTTTAATCAACCTCTGTAACCAATGTTATGTAAGCTAAAGTTTGAAGTAGAATGATGGGCTTTACTAACAATGCGTAAAATTACTCCCTTCCCCCCTCCTAACACCTATAGTAACTGACCTAAGAAAAAAAACTGTAAAGGTATATATTTTCAGCCTGCTTTTCTCTAGTCACATGATCTCCACTGTGTATGCCAGCACTGGTTACAGGGAAGAGGAGAGAGTGCTCTAACAGCTGCTGGTAATGTTGCCACTCTCTCTTCTTCCATGCAGCAGGTGTTGCCTAACACGGGGACCCAATCACATGATCAGACTGGAGCAGCCTGAAAAAAGGTAAGCTTATACATCCTTTTTTACACAGGTTAGTTCATTTAGGTGCCAGGATGATGAGGGAATGCTTTAAGCATAGTTATTAGAAGCTGGAAATTCTACTTTAAGATGAAGAAACCAGGCAGGATTAATAAAGACATCTAAATTAGACTGTATGATTTTACTGAAAAGTACATGCCCAACGTGTGAGTTGTTTTAGCATGTCAGAGTTTGACAGGTACACAAAGTGCAGGTTTATAATCAAGAAATCTAATTTACAGTTTTATGTCACAGAAAAGCCATGTTGTACTGACTCCAAGCACTATATGTAAGAACTTATACGTATGAGTGTTTAAATTTACAGAAAAAAGACAGACATTTTGTTTACAGTTTTAATTCAGACAATATAAACAGTTTTAATATATTACAGTTTGAGAGAGAGAGGGACCAAAGAGGTTCTAAGTAATAAATCAAAACACTAGCATATTATGCAACAGGAAAAAAAGGCATATATAGTGTATTGGTTAATGCAGAATGTTTAGATGCTTTTACTGGGCGGCTTTTGCATCAGGAGAGACACCAGCCAGACTGTAATCAAAAAATCATCAGTAGTCTATTTTATTTTTTATTTAGATGAAAAAAAGCCAAAGCAAAATACTGTTGCAACTCCATGCACAGTATTTAAGTACGGTTACAGTGTCACATTTTAAATAGGCCATACATCAATTAGCTTTTTTTATCGCAACATCATTAGAGTTTCATAACGTCCTATATGCTCAATATTCCATTATTTGTTCTAGGCCCCATTTTGAAAAAGACCTCCACCAGTCAACCTAAAATTAAAAAAATAACATTAGAATGCCATCTATTACAGAACATAGTCCCATAATATTGCAGTGTCTCCATGCCCAGTATTTAAACATAGTATTTAATTATATGTATTTTGAGAAGGTCCATAGTCTTCAACTGTAACATGTAAAAACTAAGAATGGGCCGAACACCCCCCCCCCCCCTGTTCAGGTTCGCACCAGAACTTGCCAAACAGGCAAAACATTTGTTCGAACATGCAACCACCATTAAAGTCTACGGGACACGAAAATGAAAAATGAAAAGTGCTAATTTTAAAGGCTTTTATGCAAGTTATTGTCATAAAAAGTTTTTGGGGACCCAGGTACTGCCCCAGGGGACATGTATCAATGCAACAAAAAGTTTTTAAAAACTGCCATTTTTTGGGAGCAGTGATTTTAATAATGCTTAAAGTGAAACAATAAAAGTGAAATATTCCTTTAAACTTCGTACCTGGGGGGTGTCTATAGTATGCCTGTAAAGTGGCACATTTGTCCCGTGTTTAGAACAGTCCCTGCAGCAAAATGACATTTCTAAAAGGAAAAAAAGTAATTTAAAACTACTTGTGGCTATAATGAATTGTCGGGTCCCACAATACAGATAAAAGTCATTGAACAAAATGGCATGTGCTCCCCCCCAGTCCATTACCAGGCCGTTTGGGTCTGGTATGAATATTAAGGGAAACCCTAAACCAAAATAAAAAAAAAATACTGTAGGGGTCCCCCTCAAAATCCATACCAGACCCTTCAGGTCTGGTATAGATATTAAGGGGAACCCTGTGCCAAAAAATAATAAAATGGAGTGGGGTTCCCCCAAAAATCCATACCAGGCCCGTATCCAAGCACGCAATCTGGCAGGCCGCAAGAAAAGAGGACCTCCTAAACTGTACCGGTCCACATGCCCTCAATATGGGGAGGATGCTTTGGGGTCCAAAGCACCATGTCCCCATGTTGATGGGGACAAGGGCCTCATCCCCATAACCCTTGCCGGTGGTTGTGGGGGTCTGTGGGCGGGGGGCTTATCTGAATCTGGAAGCCCCCTTTAAAAAGGGGAACCCCCAGATCCCAAACCCTCCTATGTGAATTGGTAACAGGGTACATTGTACCCCTACTATTTCACAAAAAAAGTGTCAAAAATGTTAAAAACAAGAGACAGCTTGGGACAATTCCATTATTAAAAAAATAAATAAAATTCAGCGATGTAGATCCATCTCGACCCGAGGATACTGAAAAAAAAAAGTCGCTACTGATGCCTCCATAGGAGACTCCCATCGAGTGACGCTACTCCCGCTGTGACAGCTCTTATATAGCTGAGGTCGGGATCACCCGTGTAGTCACAGGTGACCCCGCCCCCCTCTGACACCACAGGGAAACCGCAGGAAACCCCCGTGGTGTCAGAGGGGACAGGGTCGCCCATGTACGTCACAGATGACTCTGCCCCCATCTGACACTACGGGGAAACTGCAGGTATCCTTGGGTCAAGATGGATCTACATTGCTGTATTTTTTTTTAATAAAGGACTTGTTCCAAGCTGCCTCGTGTGTTTAAAATTTTTGACACTTTTTTTGTGAAATGGTAGGGGTATAATGTACCCCATTACCAATTCACCTAGGGGGGGGGCGGGATCTGGGGTTCCCCTTGTTAAAGTGGGCTTCCAGATTCCGATAAGCGGCGAGTAGTTTTAAATGACATTTTAAATGACATTTTTTCAGGTACGAAACTTTTATTGTTTCACTTTAAGCATTATTAAAATCACTGCTCCCCTGAAAAAAAACGGGAGTTTTTAAAACGTTTTCTTGCATTGATTTGTGTCCTCTGGGACAGTCCCCAAACACTTTTTATGACAATAATTTGCATATAAGCCTTTAAAATTGGCACTTTTGTTTATTCATGTTAGTATCCCATTGTAAACATCGCTGTATTGGGTTCCACACTGGAACGCATATGGCGACCGTGCACTGACGTCATCGCCCGGCGCCACGCCCGTTCCAGCATGGAACGCGGAATTGCAGAGCGTAATCAACGCTTTATCAGAGACACATGCTTTGCCGCTATAAACACACGCCGCTGTCACTACACACTGTTCTATTATTGTTGGCCGTAGCCGGTCCACGCTACCATCAAACTACTGGCTAAACTATCCCCTATGCTGTAAAACTATCGCAGCCCGGATTCACGCTTCCATCAAGCTACTGCTCACTGCTGCTAAAGTATTCTCTACCTTGATCCACGCTGCCATTGTTACTTCAGTTGCTGTGGGGACACCCAAAGATATCCACCACCACCAGACCCTCAAGTACCTAATCCCATTGCTGCCAACAATACTCTGCTATTACTGAGAAACCAGATGCTCTGTAAACGGATAAGTACCCATACTACGTTACATTTTTTGCTCTAGAATTACCCTGTTCTCGTATTGCATTTACTAAGTATTGTATTTGAACCTGGCCCAAGTTTAAACTATCATCTTGCTTGGGATTAGCTATTGAGCATTCATATTACTATTGTGGTATATCTTAAAGGGACATACATTCTTAAACCATTTAATCAACAGTTTCATCTCTCAAGCATATGATATCCGGATACAGTATTTTCTTATGCTACGTGCTTGACACTTGTTAATTATAGAATACGTGCTTCTGGCCTGAAAACGGAACATGTTTGCTTATACCTTTTAAAGCTAAGGGTTGTAGGTATGTAGTAATACCTCCTCCCTTAGTAGCTCAATGCATTCCTGTTTGTGTGAGAAATTATGTAGTGAATCCCCAAACTCTTTTTCTCTGATTAGAGTGACGCCTGGGGTCCAGTACTGAAAATCACATTACATAGAGAAGTGCATTGAAAACTTTTCCTAACCGCAGTTGTGGTTCACTTTCGTTCACCGTAGTTTGTGACACCCATAGACTGTAATGGTGTTCCGCGGCTTTCGAATTATCCCTGAACTCAGAATATTGTTTGGTGTTTTGCCAGAACATCCAAACAACCAAAGTTCGGCCCGAACTTATGCTAGGGCCGAACCATTCGCCCATCCCTACTAGAAACCACAAGTGTAATTTATTCACAGAAAAAATTCCCCAAAAGATTGTTGTGCCTTTGCACAGTCAGGGCCGCCATCAGGGGGGTACAGGCAGCACACCTGTTAGGGGCCCGGAGGCCCCCAGGGCCCCAGATGGCAACCCCCCTTTTTTTTATTTTTTTTTATTTTATTTTTCAGTAAAGGGACAATTTTTTTTAGAGGTCTGGAGGTCCCCAGGGCCCCAGATATATTTTTTTAATATATTTTTATTTTTTATTAAAGGGCCAATTTTTTTTTTTTTAGAGGTCCAGAGGTCCCCGGGGCCCCGGATGGCAAACCCCCTTTTTTTTATAAAAAAAAATATTGTTTTTTATATATTTTTTTTATGTGTATATATATATATATATATATATATATATATATATATATATATATATATATATATATATATAATTAAAGGGCTCAGAGGTCCCCAGGGCCCCATGTGGCAAACCCCCTTTTTAATTTTTTATAAATGTTTATTTTTTTATTTTTGTTTATATATTTTATTTATTTATTTATTATTAAAGGGCCCAGAGGTCGGCAACCCCCCTTTTTTTATACATGTTTATTTTTATTTTTGATATATATATTTTTTTTATTAAAGGGCCCAAAGGTCCCCAGGGCCCCAGATGGCAACGCCCCTTTCTAAAAAAGAAAAAATATACATATTTTTTATTTCTTTTTTTCTTTTTATTAAAGGGCCCAGAGGTCCCCAGGGCCCCGGATGGCTACCCCCTTTTTTTTATATTTTTCTTTATTTCTTCTTTCTATTGCTTCTCAATTTCAGACGGCATAACCCCCCCCCCCCCCCCGATTCTCTGCTCCAGGGGGCCCATGCCTAAAGCTGTGTAAGGGGCCCCATAATTCCTGATGGTGGCCTGCACACAGTATTACATTATTTTTACATGACCTAATTTGATCACCCAAACTTTTTATTTTAAAATCTAAAAATCAACATTATTTTTTCATTTACTTTCAGAAAAAGACCTATTTTGAACCGGATCCCCAACACACATTTTAAAGGCTAAGTTAACCTTTTCTTTTTCCTAAAAAAAAATTCTCTATGTACCAATATACCTCTGTTTCAGAAAATAAAAAACGGTCCCTATGCTGTCATCATCAATTATCAATCATTTGTACTAGGCCCCATTTTAAAAAAGATTTCTGCCATTTATTTTAGAATCTAGCAACAATAAAGTGTAATTTATTAACATAAAAAAATCCCCAGAAAAATTGTACCTGTGCATGCATTATTAAAGCACTTGCACTAGGTTCCAACTTAAACAAGACCCTCAAAATCTATTAATGAATCTAGAAATAAACATGGCAATGTAATTTATTCACAGAAGAAAAAAATATACATATATTTTCTGTGCCCAACTTTGAAGTCCTAAATCTATTCTAATAGGCCCCATTTAAAAAAAAGACCCCCAACCTCCACTATTAAATCTAGAAATAGACATAACAGTGTTTTTTATTCCAGGAAAAAAACACCCCAAAAGATTGTAGAGTATCTATGTTAATAATAGCCTAGACAACCAATAGCCATTTTAAAATGTAGAAATCATTATTAAATTGTCATTTGTTCCAAGTAAAAAGCCCACAAAATATTGTTGATCTTGACTTCCAGCATCCATTTCAAATCTAGAAATCTAATTTAGAATGGCATTTAATTGCAGAAAAAAAACACTCCAAAATATTGTTGTTTGTATTCAATTATTATTTGTACTTTAGCCACCTTTTTTCTTTTTTTTTACCTATGGCCATTTTAAAATCTATGATAACAAAGGATTAAAATGCCTCTAGGTCCAAATGTATGATAATACCAAAAGTGTGGTAAATATAAACTCCAAATAAAAACTCCTAAATTTAGACTGATACTCCTATATGCTTTTATATATATATATATATATATATATATATATATATATATATATATATATATATATATATATATATATATATATATATATATATATATATATATATATATATATATATATAAATAACATACTTTATTGATACAATTAATTAAATTAAAATATGTTAAAAAAAAACGAAGAAAACACATTTCACAAAATGCATGCAATCAAATTTTGTACCCATAAATACTTAATATTGTCTTGATATCAAGATGCACATATGTCCACACATCTTTAACATATTTGATGTCACTATTTTGTAGCAGATTTAGTGATTATGATCCTTCATTTAAACTTGAAAACAACCACTGTATACTCTTCCAATATGTCAACCAGATTAACCAGTGTCCTTGTATATACAACCCAGAATTTGCACCCAAGGCGAATATAAAACTCAACTGCTCTTCAATTCCTCCAGTGTACTGGCCAGAACACTATGAGACATGGAAACTGGCTCTGCACTGGTATGTATAGCAAAATATCCAAACAGTTCAACAGTGGATGTTCTGAAATAAATCAATGTGTCCATAACTGTAAAACTCAAATCCAAGGGACACAACTTCTGTGTGTTTTCGTCATATAAGGCAAGGTTTACAGTTTAGTGAATTGCAAGATCGATTGAATGCATGTCCTATTGCCCAGGAGCGTAATAATATGATCAGATATAAAATGTCCCCCACATGCATGCCATAAAGTAGATCATTGTCAGCTGGCATGGTCAATATAATCATCAGTCTGAGCAGTGTAAGACAAT
Source organism: Rana temporaria (assembly GCF_905171775.1). Classification (NCBI taxonomy): domain Eukaryota; kingdom Metazoa; phylum Chordata; class Amphibia; order Anura; family Ranidae; genus Rana; species Rana temporaria. The sequence goes on from NC_053489.1 coordinate 554,238,693, forward strand.
GGGTTAGTGTGGGAAAACAACAATCATCAGTCATTATACATCTAGAAATTACCATTACAGTATGTTTGCCAGAAAAAGCCCACAAAAGATTGTTGTGCCTATGTGCCTGTTGCTTATTTGTTTACACTTAGGCCCCTTTCACACTGGGGCGGGAAGTGCGATGGCGGTATAGCGGCGCTATTTTTAGCGGCGCTATACTGTTGGAATTGCGGCGTATTCAGCTGCTAGCGGTGCGGTTTTAACCCCCCGCTAGCGGCCGGAAAATAGTTAATACTGCTGGCAATGCGCCTCTGCAGAGGCGCATTGCTGGCGGTATAGCCACAGTTTCCCATTGCTTTCAATGGGAAGGAGCGGAAAACACACCGCTTCAAAGATGCGGCTAGCCGGACTATTGGATTGATCCTGCTAGCGCACCACTCCAGTGTGAAAGCCCTCTGGCTTTCACATTGTAGAAACAGCAGCTGTTGTTTAGGGTCGGTTTGCAGGCGCTATTTTTAGCGCAATAGCACCTGCCAACCGCCCCAGTGTGAAAGCGGCCTAAAGCCCAAATTAAGATCCTTCGGGTTAAGCATGTTTTCCCCATGTTGATGAGGACAAGGTCCTCATCCCCATAACCCTGGCTCAGTGGATATGAGGGTCTGTGGTTGGGGGGTTATTGGCATCTGGAACCTGCAATATAGTACTCCTACTCATTTATTAAGAAATGTAAACAGTAAATAATGATGTCATACTTTTTGACAAGTCCTTTAATAAAAAAGCAACAAAGTCCCATGATGTATATCCATCATCAGTCATGCCATGCATGCCAATTATGATGAAAGATGCCCGTCAACCCACCAACCTGCCAGAAGAAAATAAATCCCTCTGACTGCTGACACAATTCACCTCTGTCTACCAAATGACATATCCTGGGCTCTGCCACTAAATTAAGAAAAAAGGGGTCTCCCTGATGATGTAATTGACCAAATATGGTCATGCCTTATTTATGTAGTAATGTCTGTGCCATTTCCGATTTTTTGGTTACATGGCCAGGGATTCCCAAGCAGTAAATTAATTGGATAGGGTGACATTACTGGTTATTAGTAATGAGGTGAGTGCTGGCACCCACATTTTTCTTAACAACCAACGATAAAAAGGAAGTTGTCATATACTTTATATTAACGGTAGAAATACTTGTACATTTGGATGTCTAGATGAATGTATATACAGTCAAAGTTGGGACTGAACCTTGAGCTCATCCTTGGTCAGAAGAATGTAGTGACACATCTTACAGAGTACATCAGTCTATAATGTATATAATGTACAGCACAACTTAAATGCCACGTACACATGCTCGGAATTTCCGACAACAAATGTTCGATGAGAGCTTGTTGTTGGAAATTCCGACCGTTTGTAGGCTCCATCGGACATTTTCAGACAACAAAAATTTGAGAGCTGGTTCCGACAACCAATTTCCGACAACAAAATACGTTCTCGTAAATTCCGAACGTGTGTAAACAATTCCGATGCACAAAATTCCACGCATGCTCTGAATCAAGTATGATACGTAAGTGCTCAGTCTGGTAAAACTAGCATTCGTAATGGAGATAGCACATTCGTCACACTGTAATGGACGGAAAAGCACAAATTGTCTCTCACCAAACTTCTACTAACACAACTGGTATTGAACTGCCATTCAATAGTGCCATTATACGTGTTGTACGTGACCGCGTTCTTGACGTTCAGCATACACACATTTGTGTGACCACGTGCATGCAAGACAAGTTTGAGCCAACATCCGTCGGAAAAAAATCCACGGTTTTGTTGTCGGAATGTCCAATCATCTGTATGTGGCAAAAGAGTGTAGTGGAGCACAGTGTCAATAACTGTGCTGAAAGCTCTGAACTCTGACTTAACCACTAGCCGACCAGCCGCCACAGTTATACAAAAGAATGTGTAAACACACAGCTCCCGGTCCTGTCAGGGGGAGAAATGACGGATCGTCTGTTCATACAATGTATGAACAGCGATCAGTCATTTCCCCCAGTCAGTCCCACCCCCCCTTCAGTTAGAACACACATAGGGAACATAATTAACCCCTTCCTCGCCCCCTAGTATTAACCCCTTCCCTGCCAGTGGCATTTTTATAGTAATCAATGCATTTTTATAGCACTGATCGCTATAAAAATGCCAATGGTCCCAAAAATGTGTCAAAAGTTTTCGATGTGTCCGCCATAAGGTCGCAGTACCAATAATAATCGCTGATCGCCACCATTACTAGTAAAAAAACAAAATTACAAAAATGCCATAAAACTATCCCCTATTTTGTAAATGCTATAACTTTTGCGCAAACCAATTAATAAACGCTTATTGGGATTTTTTTTTTACGAAAAATATGTAGAAGAATACGTATCGGCCTAAACTGAGGAAAAAAATATTTTTTTATATATTATTGGGGATATTTATTACATCAAAAAGTAAAAAATATTGTTTTTTTTTTCAAAATTGTCGCTCTATTTTTGTTTATAGCGCAAAAAATAAAAACCGCAGAGGTGATCAAATACCACCAAAAGAAATCTCTATTTGTGGGAAAAAAAGAACGCCAATTTTGTTTGTGAGCCACGTCGCACGACCGCGCAATTGTCAGTTAAAGCGACGCAGTGCCGAATCTCAAAAAGAGGCCCGGTCATTGACCAGCAATATGGTCCGGGCTGAAGTGATTAATTACTATAAAAAATTGCAGTCACATTGGACCTCATCAACATTTTTAAACTCTGTGTTTTCCCATTTACAATCCTGATAGATCTATTCCTACATAAACAACAATTGGTTTGGAAGCATATTTTTTTCCAATACAGGAATAGATGTAGGAGGAACATGTTGAAGAAATGTTTGCTTTTGTACTGACCAATATTGCTGAACATATTCAACAGATGTAGGTAACAAAAGATTTATTTTTTATTATCAAATTCAGATTTTTTATTCAAAACAGATATGACCTTGCAGATTTCAGAGAAAAATGTTGTCTAAGGAATGTAATATGAATTGTGATGAATATTACATTTTACAACAAATTATAATGTATTTACAAAATGACTGTGGGACACAAGGTTTTCTAATCCAAATTTGCATTTATATAGAGCATTTAGTAATACAAAAGTCTTACTGCACACGCAGACATAATTTATATATACTTTTGGATTGTTTTACCACTTTCTAAATAACTTTGAAAAACCCTACTTTTATCAATGTATTTGTTTCTTTTTTTTCTAGCTTATATTGCTTAATGAACAAACATTTCTAAGGTTCACTCATGAAGACCTGTCATGGGCACAGAATGAATTATTTTTTTAACAATAATGTATACTTGGGTAGTACAGTACTGTCGTTTACTTCTTGTTTATATTAGGTTGGACAATGAAAACTACTCATATTAACCACTTCAGCCCCGGATGGATTTATCCCCTTAATGACCAGCCCATTATTTGCAATACGACACTGCGTAATTTTTGACGGAAAATTGCTCGGCCGTGCGGCATTGTACCCAAACAAAATGTATGTCCTTTTTTTTTACCACAAATAGAGCTTTCTTTTGGTGGTATTTGATCGCCTCTGCAGTTTTTATTTTTTGCGCCATAAACAAAAAAATACTGAAAATTTTGAAAAGAAACCTTTATTTTTTATAAAAAAAAAACAATAGATAGATAGATAGATAGATAGATAGATAGATAGATAGATAGATAGATAGATCTCTATAAAAAATAAATGTATTCATCAGTTTAGGCCAATATGCATTTTGCTTCAAATTTTTGAAAAAAAAATCGCAATAAGCGTATATTGATTAGTTTGTGCAAAAGTTATAGGGCCGGATTCAGGAAGATCGGCGCATCTTTCTGCCGGCGTAGCGCACCTCATATGCGCTACGCCGACGTACCACAGAGAGGCAAGCAGAGTATTCAAAAAGCACTTGCTCCCTACGTTGCGCCAGCGTAACGTAAATTATTCGGCGTAAGCCCGCCTAATTCAAAGTAGGTGGACGGTGGGCGTGATCTATTTAAATGAACCGTGACCCCATGCAAATGATGGGCCGAACGAATGGTGCATGCGCCGTCCCATAGACGCTTTCCAGTGCGCATGCTCAGAATCACGTCGGAACGAATGCCTAAGATACGTCAAATCACTGAAGGTAACCTACGCCCAGCCCTATTCACGTAGTCCTACGTAAACGACGTAAAATACGACGGCTGTTCCATGGTCCATACCTTTGCATGGGATGCGCCTCCTTTAGGTGGAATAACTTTACGCCGGACGTATGCCTTACGTAAACGGCGTATATTTCTGCGACGGGCGTAAGTACGTTCGTGAATCGGCGTATCTCCCTCATTTGCATATTTACAATGAGGCGGCCAGAGTAAATATGCGCCCAAGATACGCCGGCATAGGAAAATTACGTTGGTCGGAGGAAGCCTATTTTCAGGCGTATCTAGTTCTATGGGCACGGCGCATAGATACAACGGCGCACATTTCCACTTACGCGGCGTATCTGTAGATGTGTTACGTGAATCCAGGCCATAGTGTCTACAAAATAGGGGAAAGATTTAGGGACTTTTTTTATTTTTTTATTGTTTTTACTAGTAATGACAAGGATCAGCGATTTTTAGTGAGACTGCAACATTTTGGCAGACAAATCTGACCCTAAGTGACACTTTTTGGTGACCAGTGACACTAATACAGTAATAAGTGCTATAAAAATGCACTAATCACTGTATAAATTGCACTGGCAGAAAATGGGTTAACACAAGGGGTGATCAAAGTGTTAAGTGTTCCCTAGGGAGGTGCTTTCTAACTGTCAGAGGGACGGACTAACTGGGAGTAGAGGGAGAGCGCTGTTCCTGATCAATAAGAACAGTTGAACTCTCTCCTCTCCCCTGTCAGAACGGGGATCCACCTTGTTTACATAGACAGATGCCCTTTCTGCCTCTCTTCATCGTGATCACGGATGACTGGCAGACATTGAGTTTGCTGCCCCACAGGCGAGCTCCCACGGTGTGCGGCAGGGACATGTGCGCCTTTGTCAGCGGGTGCACGCACGCTTCATCTAATGCATGGATCGGCGTACAAGTACGTCAACTGGGCCACCCTGGCGCAGTATATGTGCGGTTGGCTCTACGGAAGTGGTTAATGTATGGCACGTTTGTCACATAATATTTGGCTTACAAGAAACCAGACAAAAATCATTGAAAAAAATATTGATTTCATATACTGTACTTGGTCTCTGTTAGTGATAAATGGAGCAATTTGAACAACATTGATTAGATTACAGAGAAGCCGATTACCTTCATTGCAATTTCATAACAAAAATTGCCTATTTTTCTTTAAAAAAAAGGATCTACAGTTTAAGAAAACCATCTTATTAATATTTTTAAGCCATGTAACTCCTCTCAATCCACCCTTGGGAATTAGTCAGTGTGTAGGGGGTAGGTGGGTGGTGCTTCCATGTTCCCCTACTTATTGGGCGCTAAGTGCGGGTCACATAGGAGGCCTACCCAGGGATGGCAACATTGGATAGTAGTTGCAATACAGAGAGGGGAAATGGGCAGTTGTTACAATGGATAATCATTACAATATGTGGCAACTTTTGAACAATATTTACATTAAGATGTGCAGGAAAAAACTGGGACAGCCGGACAACTAATGAGCAATTGTAACAAAACACAGATAACAGGCAATTATGACAACACAAAGGTAACAAATGTACAGTTATTTTAATATCCGGGCAATGTGTCATGTTCATTATAATACACTATATTACCAAAAGTATTGGGACACATTCCTTTACACGCACATGAACTTTATTGGCATCTCTGTCTTAGTCTGTAGGATTTAATATTGAGTTGGCCCACCCTATGCAGCTATAATGGCTTCAACTCTTCTGGGAAGGCTGTCCACAAGGTTTAGGAGTGTGTCTATTGGAATGTTTGACCAATCTTCCAGAAGACCATTTGTGAGGTCAGACACTGATGTTGGATGGGAAGGCCTGACTTGCAGTCTCCACTTGAATTCATCCCAAAGGTGTTCTATCGGGATGAGGTCAGGACTCTGTGCAGGCCATTCATGTTACCACACCCCAAACGTTCTCAGCCATGTCTTTATGGATCTTGGCACTGTCATGTGGGAACAGGAAGGGGCCATCCCCAAACTGTTCCTACAAAGTTGAGAGCATGAAATTGTCCAAAATGTCTTGGTATGCTGATACCTTAAAGAGTTCCCTTCACTGGAACTAAGCCAAGCCAAATACCTGAAAAACAACCATACACCATAATCCCCCCTCCACCAAATTATTTGGACCAGTGCACAAAGCAAGGTCCATAAAGACATGGATGAGCGAGTTTGGGGTGGAAGCACTTGACTGCCCTGTACAGAGTCCTGACCTCAAACCAGTAGAACACTTTTGGGATGAATTAGAGCACAGAATGTGAGCCAGGCCTTCTCGCCACATTAGTGTCTGACATCACAAATGCGCTTCTGGAAAATGGTCAAACATTCCCATAGACACACTCCTAAAAACAGCCTTCCCAGAAGAGTTGAAGCTCTTTCTTCAGGACAGAATCACTTTAATGCTAATATAGAATATCCTTTTTGGCATAATTTTGGCACTTACAGTAGTTTGATATTAGTTCATTTTACACTGTACTTGCACATGGGTTTAAAAAACTGATTTTGTTGTGCTTTTTGGTCCATATGTGGTCTATGCATTAATGTGTCGTCATTTTAACTTTGTTTAGCTTACATCCTTTATCAAAAATGCAAAGAAACCTGTTCAATAATGTGACAATACTATGCTACATGTATTTATATTATAGTTACAAATGTCATTATTGGTAGCAATTATAGCTTGAAAAGGGAAACACTATGTTTAATGAGTTTTTGTTGCAAATCTTTGCATCTATTGATGAAGCATGAAAAGGAGATTTTACCTTTTAACAAATCTATAGTATACCATTTATTTATAGAAAAAGTAAGTTCGGAGTCATTCTGACACCACTTCTGTTAAGACACCTGTGCGCCAAATGTATTGCATTGTCTCCTTTCTTCCATTGATAACACTACAGCAGTGTTTCTTTATTTTAAACACTTGTATTCATACACCAATGGCAGAGAGTTTGTAATTATTTTTCTGGCTTGGTTTTCAAAAGCCTCTGTTGGCATCATTTCATTTAGGATTGTACTTGCACATGGGTTACTAGTTAAGCCTGTAGTGCCTTTTGTTTCATATTTGGTCTATGCATGAATATGTAATCATTAAAATTTAGTTATGTTTCAAAATAAGTTAATTTTTCAAAATATGCTCACGTTCTTAAACGCCTAACAAAACACACAGACACACACACACAGACACACACACACACACACACACACACACACACACACACACACACACACAGTATACAGGTCTCAAAATTTCAAGTCCTGAGCTACTAGCCAGGCCTTAAGGGTTACTTGCCACCAGTTGCCTCACCCAACCCCTACCCTGCCCTCTAAACATGCCCTCATAAAATATCTCATGAAATGACAATTAAATGTTTAACCACTTAAGGACCCGCTCATTTTTTTAAAGATGGATATCTCGGTAACGGCAGCAGCCGCTGCCACAACCGAGATATCCTTCTTTCCTGTGAGCGGTCCTTTAAACAATAACGGTGGTCTCCGAGGCAGATTCGCCGCAAAGATCACCGTTATCGCCGGCAGGAGAGGGGCCCCTCCCGCCGCTCTCCCGCACCCTCTGCCGCTTAACGAAGCCGCGGGCATCGGCGGAGGCGATCGTGTCCTGTCTCCTGCTCGGCTGGGACATGAGTGAGGGCGAGATAGCCCCCACCCGTCTCTATAGCATAGCAGGGAGGAAGCGGCGTCAAAACGTCACTTCCGCCAATGCTTCTTAAAGGCATATTTTCTTATTGTCATTTTTTTCAAATTACACATTTTTTTTTCTGCATCTTAGTCTAAATATGAGATCTGAGGTCTTTTTGACCGCAGATCTCATATTTAAGAGGACCTGTCATGCTTTTTTTCTATTACAAGGGATATTTACATTCCTTGTAATAGGAATAAAAGTGAACCATTTTTTTTTTTAGTGTCAAAATTTATAAAATAAATAAGAAAACAAAACACATTTTTTTTTAAAGCGCCCCGTCCCGACAAGCTTGCACGCAGAAACGCCTGCATATGAAAACTGTGTTCAAACCACACAAGTGAGGTATCACTGCGATCGTTAGAGCAAGAGTAATAATTCTAGCCCTAGACCTCCTCTATAACTCAAAAGATGCAACCTATAGAATTTTTTAAACGTAGCCTATGGAGATTTTTAAGGGTAAAAGTTTGACGCCATTCCACGAGCGGGCGCAATTTTGAAGCTTGACATGTTGGGTATCATTTTACTCTGCGTAACATTATCTTTCACAATATAAAACAAATTGGGCTAACTTTACTGTTGTCTTATTTTGTTAATTAAAAAAAGAAAAAAATTTCCAAAAAAAGTGCGCTTGTAAGACCGCTGCGCAAATACGGTGTGACAAAAAGTATTGCAATGACTGCCATTTTATTCTCTAGAGTGTTAGAAAAAAATATATAATGTTTGGTGTTTTAAGTAATTTTCTAGCAAAAAAAAAATGGTTTTAATCTTGTAAACACCAAGTCTGAAAAACAGGCAAGGTCCTTAAGTGGTTAATGCAGAATTAAGTTATACAAATAAATATTAACAAAAACTTTATCATCAGTGCAGCCTCATCAGTGCAGCCTACCTGTGCCCAACAATGCAACCTACCTGCGTCCATCAATGGCGCTTCACCTGTACCAAACAGTGCAGCCTACCTATGTCCATCAATGCCGCTTTACCCGTGCCCAACAATGCAGCCTACCTGTGCCTATCAATGCAGCCAACCTGCACCCATCAATTCAGCCAACCTGCGCCCATCAATGCAGCCAACCTGTGCAGGGAAAGAGAGGGGAGAGGAAGAGGATTTCCGGCCGGATCATCAGAGTGCCAAGGAACATTGCTGTAACAGCCTTCATTTGAATTGACGAGTGTTCCCCACGCTCGCCGTCACATACAGCCCCGCCTCCTGGCCTGGGTACTATGATACATGTCACACATCCCTGCATTGGACGGGTGATCTGTCTATCAAAGTACCCGGACCAGGAGGTGGGGCTGTGTGTGACAGTAAGTGCGGGGAACACTTGGAAATTCTAATAGAAGCTGATACAGCGATGTTCCACTGCGCTCTGATGATCTGGCCGCCTGCTCTCCTCTCTCCCCTGGGGCAATCGCTGGGAGAACAGCTCTCATTCAACCCCCCCTGCTGGCAGTGCTCACACCCCCCCACTCCCAGACAGCCCACGCTCACCAGCCCTAATTTTCTACTCGCAAAATGTGAGTAGGCGGTTTGAAAATTTAAAGGCTGTAGTATATATATATATATACAGGGCTTTTTTTCAGCGGGAATGCGGGGGAACGCAGTTCCGGCACCTCCTGGATTGACTATGTAATGGCAAGGGGTGCTGGGGTGTGCTGCAGGATATTGATGCTCACTGCTGGGGATCTATTTTTGCAGGGGGAGTCTGTTGTTGCTGACAAGATCTATTGTTGCTGGTGGGGGACCTATTGATGCTGGGTGGTCCGTTGTTTCTGAAAGAGATCTACTGTTGGGGGAGGGGTCTATTGTTGATGGCTGCCATGGAGTCTATTAATGCTGGCTGTGCAGAGATCTGTTGATGCTGCTGGAAGTCTATTGTTGCTGGGGGGGAAATATATATATATACACACTGTATTTATATCAGTTCTTGAATGTGGTTTCTACATGTGTTTTTTTTTATATATTTATTGAAATTTTACAGTAAAAGAATAGAGGCATGTACGTTACAGAGCTTAGTAGCCCTGATTCAAAGCACTTAACAAAAACAAAAGCAAAGGTCGAATGGGGGTAGGGAAAGGGGAATGGGGGGGGGGGGGGAGAACAGAATGGGAAAGGGGGAAGGGGAGTTATATTTACCTGTATACAATGAAATGGCATAACTTGCCAGAGCATAACAATATAGTGAACATTAATTAGTACCTTTAAGAGTGGAAGCAATGTTAGATTGTACTGAGTGGTAATCTCACAGAATCATAACAAAAAAGCCCTAAATGTTCTTAAACATACAGTATATTAAAAAAAAAATAGGTATGCAAATATGTCATGACGTTATTGTTGGCTGATCCTGTTTATTTTTTCTTGGGAATCTAGCAATACATAACCTATGATCACAAAAGAGTTGAACACTGAAATAAAGTAAAAGTAGCACATTTATTCAACATGATTCACATGATCATTGGGTGTGACAACGGTTAGTTCTCTGGTAAATCTTCTTATCTAAAAGGCTTAGAAGTTTGGAGAAGTGGTATATGGTAGTTGCCACAATCACACTAGTGTTTAAAAAAAATATGTTTTATCTACGTACATATGGTTTACCAGTAAGGATGTTATTTATTAATAATGGTATTTTGTTGTTACAGATAAAACAAGTGCAGGACATAAAGACTGTCAGCGATTAATTTTTCCTCATTGGGTGAAGAAACTGGTGAATTTCATAAACTGGGAACTGGATTATTTCTTATGTGAAATCCCGCCTGTATGTACATTCTCTTCTATTTGTTACTGATTTCTGCACAAAACATGGGATGCTATCAATTATGGAGATCTTGAAAAAATTCTGGGCCTTCAAGATAGTTTTTCTTATTGAATATAAAACTAAAGCTACTATTTAGAGTCATCGTCTGCCTTAATTCTGGCATCAAACACAGGTATGTTATACATTAAAAATTATTTGTAAGCATTTCTTTTTATTACTTATGTTTTATTTATATTTATCAAAGCATTTTTAGCACATGTATACTTTTTTAAGAATCTATATGTTTGCACAGGGGAAAAACCATCAGGGAAGGTACTGTAAAAATGAATTTAAAGGGTCACTAAAGGATTTTTTTTTTAGCTAAATAGCTTCCTTTACCTTACTGCAGTTCTGGTTTCATGTCCTCATTGTTCGTTTTTGCTCTGATGTTGCTGTAATTGTTCTCTGTTCTGGACACTTCCTGGTTGTCTGTTTCCTGAGGACCACAGTACTGGGAGATTCTAGTTTCATTTTCCAAACCATCACTGCTCTATGGCTCTGTACATGCACACAGGCAGGATAACATGCAAAAACAAAACTAAATGCAAAAACGAAAGTAGATGCAAAATTGGAACTACAGGTACATTATATGGTTGATTTTTATCTATTTTTAATCAATTTAAAAGGAATCAGTTAACTATTATGTCTCTATACCCTGTAAACAGTCATTTCAGCAAAAAAAAAAAAATTCCTTTACAACTCCTTTAACACAACATTCAAACAGAACTTGTGATAGATCGGCTCTGTAAACATTACATTTTTTTAGGGCAATAAGCTCATGGTTGCTTTAGCCAATGTCTAGTTCAGTGATTCCTACAGAGTCAGTGTCCCTTCGTCAATCTTGGTGTACCTAAGAATACTGTAGATCCATGTAAGGGCTTTGTTTTTCGTGCACAAGGTTCTATGCATCTATGTGAAGCTCCCAACTTGACATCTGTGTGGGCACATGTGGTTGCGTGTTTCTGAACACAGACCATGTGAGTTCAGGGACCTGCACAACAATACCTACATGGATGTTGAATTAGGAGCAGTGGCTCCATGCAGCCACTGTGTCCCAATTGACACAAATGGTACTGCCTACGTGTGAATGCACAGAACACTAGTGCATCCTGTGAAGGCAAAAAATGGCCCTCACACAGGTGCTTATAAGAAAAGGGGATGTTATCACTTGGGGAGACCAAGAAATAGTATCCCAAGGGACAACCAAGGGGCTACCAAGGCAGTGACGGACAATAATGTAGATATAAAAAATTATTTAATTAAATATTGGAAAATTACAAATATACAAATAATCAAAATGGGATATCAACAAATAATACCGTTTGAGCTAAAAAGCTCTGGTGATAAACCTACTAGCAGCGGCCGGCCAGTACTGCACTGATGAACCTAGTTCATATGTCGTGCAACAAGATAACACATAAAAAAGCACAGACAATTGACAAACATGAAAGACAAAAATAATGGCGATCCGGACGCCTCGTGAGTCACTTCTGCTGAAAATTCTGGTCAAAATTAACCATGTGTGGTACTATCAAAAATGTAGAAAATTGGAGAATAGACAGCAGGAGTGGCCCTGCAGGGGAAATACTGAAATTACCAAACTAATACTGCACAGTAAAATGTGGGTGCATGCATGACCAGATAGAAAACTAAAGTTCTATCATTGGGGAGAAAATGGCTAGGTATAATCAGTGGATCCACTATGGTGACTGTTCTGTATAGGCTGAACAACCTGGAGGAAAGAAATAGTACAGTTCCTTTTAAATTTCCTGTGGTTCCAAATAAAAGAAGCGAATGGATGCGATATATTACAGTTCATAAAGTGCCCTCACACAGGTGTCTGCTCAAAGTGGTACTAAAATCTTGTTTTTTTTTTCCATTACAAATAACAAACATGTTATACTTACCTACTCTGTGTAATGGTCTTGCACAGAGCAGCCCAGATCCCTCTTTAGTACTCCTGGCACTTCCATCCTTCCAAGTGCCCCCACAGCAAGCAGCTTGCTATGGGGGCAGCCGAGCCGCAGCTGTGTGTGTCCATTTAGACACGGATCTGTGGTTCAACCCCGCCCCCTCTCTCTCCTGATTGGCTAACTGACTTTGATTGACAGCAGCCGGAGCCAATGGCGACGACCGAGACACTCGTGCACATCGCTGGATAGAGATGAGTCTCAGGTAAGTATTAGGGGGGCTTCTACACACAGAACATTTTTTTTATCTTAATACATAGAATGTATTACAAAACTGGTCCAAAAAGATCCGTTCACCCACTCTTCAAGTACCACCACTGCGCCAAAAGTAACCCAAATGTGCAACAGCTGCTACTTTAAATTAAATAAATATAAATAAGCATTTACAGTGTAAACTAAAGTAAATAGTAGCGCTAAACAATATAAATAAAGAAACACAGTGACAGGTGATAGTGATCAACACTAATACATAAATAAACAACTGATAATAAAGTTTGTACAAAAATAGTTCATAAATGAGATTGTCTCAAACAAGGAAAGCTGAATATATCCTAATGCAAGATCTTCAAAACTTTCACCACACCACGTGCACTCAGTGTTTCCACTCCCCTTTGGTTAAAAACTCACCAAATGACGATGCCTTGCACTCTCATGCTCGGCAAAACAGCATCAAACCTTACAGGGTTAGATATCCACCGATATCCAGGAAACATTCAGCTTTCCTTGTTTGAGACATTCTCATTTATGGACTATTTTTGCACAGTTGTTAATTTATGTATTAGTGTTGATTACTATCACCAGTCACTGGGTTTATTTATTTATATAGTTTATTGCTACTATTTACTTTAGTTTACTCTGTAAATGCTTATTTATAGAATGTATTAAGATAAACAAAAGTCTGCCTTTACAACCACTTTAAGGAGGAGTTGCTGGCAACAGGGACTCTGGAGAAATACAGACCTTTAATAATGTTATTTTATTTTCTTCTAAATAGCTTCTGACTAGTGTTTGCAAACACTGCTCAAATATAATTCAGAAACATTTAAATTATCATAAGTGCTCTGTATTTACTCAGAGGACTTACTGCCATCTGCATTAGATGACAGTTAAAGCAAACTTAGGAGTGAAAAAAAACATTGTTAATTTTTTTTTTATGTATTCATAATTAACCGTGCATTATCAATCAGTTAACCCTCATCAGCTTGAGTTAACTCCTCCCCTTTTTCCTTCTTAGCTTTAACTTCCACACTGATTTTTTAAATACATTAACATTTAAATGTTTTTGTTTTGTGCAATGTGTTGTGGTGTGTTACAGCATATGTGGTAGGCATGGTATCACACATTATGTTTCAAGGAATACGATTCATTTTTAATGCCCCGAATGCAGGACATGTACATAACTCTTTCTTACAACACAAGAAACACACAGTATGTTCACTGCAATAAGAGCATATTTCTCACTACTGTAGTATTGTGTTGGGACACATTACAATGCACCATGATACAGTACGTGCACTGCTGTAAATTGCAGTAACATGCGGTAAAGCACAATTTTTTTGCACAATACTGGGAAGTACAATTGTAAACTGGCCCCTGGAAACTTAATTTTAGCATATTGCTAAATAAAGGGAATCTGTCACTTTGCCCATTCTTGCAGTTACTCTTATACAGAAAAGAGATTGTTTAAAGTGACAGGGACAGCATGATAAGGCCGAGTCAAAGAAAAAAAGGTAGGCTTGTGTTATGTAGCATGATATTGTCACATGCTCGGAGGCAGCATACCACTGTGATAAATAGCTCCAGGAAAAAACATTAGAAAAAAAAAGAAAAAAAAAGGAGACTGTTCAAAAAGAGGGGGGATAGCTGGTGGGACTTTAAATGAGGCATATAGAAATACTACCATAGGCCTCCATCCCTGTAAATAGATCAAAAATGGGGGAGGGTGGGACTTTATATGAGATGCGATTTTAGCAATATGCAATTAAATATAAACATGGAAAAAAATAAATGTTACCATGTGGCCAAATCTCGCATCTCATATAAAGTCCCAACCTCCCCCATTTTTGATCTATTTAAAAAGGAGACTGTTAATTTGTAGAATAAAAAAAAAAAAAAAAAGTTTTAGCCATTGGCTGTATTGGGCTGTCCTCTGTTCCTTCTTCCTGTATAACCAGTGACTTTCAAACTTTCAAGGTAAGTTTGAATCTAATTGGTGGCTGGGAGAAACTTCTTAAAACAAACTTTTTTTTCAAAATTAGACTTCTATATGGAACGTTAATCTCAGTATCACAAGCATGGCCTCTCAGGTTTTCAGGCCCTTATTTAAAAAGGAGACTGTTAATTTGTAGAATAAAAAAAAAAAAAAAAAGTTTTAGCCATTGGCTGTATTGGGCTGTCCTCTGTTCCTTCTTCCTGTATAACCAGTGACTTTCAAACTTTCAAGGTAAGTTTGAATCTAATTGGTGGCTGGGAGAAACTTCTTAAAACAAACTTTTTTTTCAAAATTAGACTTCTATATGGAACGTTAATCTCAGTATCACAAGCATGGCCTTTCAGGTTTTCAGGCTCTCATATCACCAGATTACTAACAAAACATAGGCAGTTGATTAGTATATTATTGCAGTGCATGGATGAAAAATAGAAGTACATATGGTATGTAGAAACCCTGAGTTGGCCTTAATTAAATAGGATATTTTTTAGAGAAAAAGTAATCCATATGATGGCTGTACTTCAACAACAGAAGTACCCCATCTCCATCTCGCTGGTGTTTTTATTGTTTCAAGTGTAGTATTGTTTTAAATTTTTCTAAACCAACAACAGTAAAATCAGTCTGTATATGCAGTAAAGCATGCTTGTTATACTCACTGTGGAACATAAGGGGTTAATCCTGTGCATTGTGTATAAAGGCAGTTTGATCCCGTCTTCTCTGATTCTCCCCTTTTCTTACTGTCTCCAAGCCATCTGCTGACAGTACAGAGCTTCTGGGGTCCTCTGCACATACTCAGTTTGGGTCTATTACTAGAAAGTTTTTTTTTTCTTGGAAGGATGCATGTGATCAACACATGGCCAATCAGCACTGTCCAGACAAAGTCATAGGTCATGCAGCCTCCTGGACAGCCAAAGGAGAATGAAAACTCCTCCTTCATGCTTTAACCAGACACTGATAGGAGACATAAGACTCAAATTTACTGCTGATGGAAAAAAGTATTTAGCAGTTTATAATTACTAAAATAAGTCCATTTGCATGTTCTGTGTACTGTGGGAGACCAGATATAGTCAACACAGGGTCCTGGATTTGGTAACACTTTAAAATACTTTGGTACTCAGAAATGTTATGGCCTTGGGCATTTCATGTAAAACCTTTATGTGAGGAAGTAACTGTGGCTACTTGCCCTAATAAAAACCTGGATACTGTGGTAAGGGGTATTTATCAATTCTACTGTGTTAAAGAGGAGGATGTCATAAGAAAATGAAGAGCAGTTTTTCCTGGCAATGCTCTTTAACTTCCATTTACTGCCTTGTGCAATAATTTAATTACATATGTAAAGTTCTGTATTCATCAAACCATTCCTCCAAGATTCACGATGAGTACTGTATGTACAAATGCCCTTATTCTAGTCCTTCTGGCTGTTGAGTTGTTAAAATTGCTCAAAGCTCATTAGCTTTAGATTACAGATCCTTCAGCATTTATCCTCAACATTAATCAGTGGCACAGATGGAAAAAAAAAAATCTTTGCTCCTTAATAACTAAAACTGCATCCCTCCAGCACACATTTTACACAGTCTGTATTCGTGTTTTGAGTAGCTAATCATTTGCTTGACAACTCTTAAGGGATTTGTAATAACAACATTAGAAATGTATGTTTAGCTCTCCTTATGGTGTCATTATACAGAAGAGTAGTCTGGCTAGTTTAGGAATCATTTTCGTTTTACCAGTTTGTGAAAATCAGCTATGCATACATAATCAATAGCTCTGTAGTTTCCCATTTCAGGCATGCTTGATATATGAACTTTATGGCCTTTGTGGATGTTTGAAATAAATGTCAGTTAATTCACATTTAGTAAATTCTCACAATGTAACACTACTCTTTGGTAAGAGGTTTATAAATAATTATACCTTTTGCCCAAAAGTTTGCGCTTGTTATACTGTTAGGCACAAATAAAGTGTTATTTCTTATACTTCATATTTAATACATTAGAAATGCATTTATTTTACTGTATAATCAATAATTATAGAAGATCCTACTCTGTTAGTTTTTTCAATTTATTTAATAAAAAAAGAATTGTAGACAGTTATTGTTGCTACTGTCGTTATTATTATTAATATTATTATTAGTTTGTAATAAATAGGTCAGATGTAACACCAGGTGCTCAGATTGGGTTATGCTGAGAAGAGATACCTAAAGCAAAATCTTATAAGCTATACTTTACTTAGTTTAAGTGCAACTAAACTGTGTAGAAGCAGTTGCCATAATGTATAATAAGCACTTATGGCCAGATTCTCGTACCTTCGGCGCAACGTAACGTAACCCGTTTACGTTACACCGCCGCAAGTTTTCAGTCTAAGTGCCCGATCCACAAAGCACTTACCTGTAAACTTGCGGCGGTGTATCGTAAACATTCAAAAGCGACGCGGGAAAGACGGGCATACTTTAACATGGTGGAGTAATTTTACACCATGTTAAAGTACCCCTAACTTTGCGATGGGAAACTAAGACTCGCGCTGACGTAACAAAGGAAAAAACCTTTGTGGATCGCCGTAACTGCTAATTTGCATACCCGACGCTGGTTTACGACGCAAACTCCCCCCAGCGGCGGCCGAAGTATTGCATTCAATTCAATTACACCTGTCGGATCTTAGGGCTAGCTATGCTTAACTGATTCTATGAATCAGTCGCATAGTTAGAACGGCCCTAAAACAGAGATATGCCGTCGTATCTCTTTTGTGAATCTGGCCCTTACATCTTAGTTTTCCCTCTCCCAGCACTGCCAGCTCCATGGAACCCTTCAACACTCTGTTGTTGTGCTGCCATCTTTGTACATCAAGTATCTCCCTTTTTCTGCCACTGGATGGCCACTGATGGTGCAACTCATTCATGCCTCAGTCAGATTATTATACACAGTGTACAATAAAAAAAAAAAATGGTAATAAGGTATGGAGATTTTTTTTTTTTTGCATATGGGACAAACAATCTGACATAAAGAGATGTACCTTCAAAGTCCAGAAATGTTTGGTGGTTGTCAGAAGTTAAAGTCCTTTACATTAAATGTTGCAGAAAGCCTCAAAATAGGATACAGGTTTAGAGATGTTTACACAATTTCTCAGGAGATGTTCTTGCTTAAAATAATGTGGTTCATAGGTAGAGCAGAACAGTGAAGAGTCAAGCAGCCATTGCCACTTAATGACAGTTTCCACATACTTGGTAACAGAGCTTACAGTTCCTTTCCATGTGATGGATATGATACAGTGAGCCTTGAACAAGTTTGCCTCTTCAATGGCAAAAGAGATATCACACACAGTTTGTCTCACAGGGTCAAAGTTTGTACTCTGGTGCCAACTGAATTGTCACAGCAGTTGATTTTTTTGCTGCTGAGAGATTTAACTACTTAGTAGTCAGCTCATTTGCAGTACACGGAAAACAATGTGATTTTAATGAGATAACTATCAGCAAGCTGTATTGTTTTGTGTAGCAAAGAGATTCAATAACTTTAAGGCCACAGCCTTAGACATCAGATGTGTTACTTATTTTTATTTGAGATCTGACTACCTTGTACTGAACATAGTTTGAAAAAATACCAGCAACCTTAGCTGCTCTCTTCTTTCACTGCACAGGATTCCCAGCCAATTGCAAACAAGCACTCACCTTTAGTTTAAAGGTTCTTTCAACCATACCTCCAGGCTTTCATGATTTGTAGTAGCTCCCAAGGCCATGCATAGGAGTGCCTGAAAACACAAAATAACTGCTTATTCCATGCAAAGTGACAGAGGTATACCAAATGATGTCTTCTACAAAATGATTGTTTAAAATGGAATTCTTTCATTGTGGATGTGACACAGATGTCAAAAATGTAGTGACTTATTCTTCGAGAGTGTGGAAAATAACACAGAAAAGTTCTGAGACAACTGAAATTATGGCAATAGCCCATATATTTAATATATAATCACATCTTACAGTATGTAGCATAGCCCAACATTTTGACCAATTTAATGTTTTCTAAAGTTCTTGCTGAAATAATGAATCTATCATCCAAATAAAAAAATTGAAAATAGGCAGGCATGTTATCAAGGGGGATGAGCTTAAAGTAGAAGTCCACCCTAACACTAATATCCCTGCATCTACAGACATTCACGATCTAACAGTAACCTATCGAGCCCTCTTGAGAAGAAATCAGTATACATACCTTTTCTGAAGCCTATCCAACCTGATCCCACGCTGAGCTGTCAGCCACGGCTTCTCTGAAGAGATGGATGAAGAGGACACATCTGACAATGGAAGCCCCATAGTAAGTCTATAGGTGATGCCACTCCTCATACATTTCACAGGCATTGTTGGCTGTGTCCTTTGCAAAGCTTCCACCGCTGGAGATTGGATTGGCTTCAAAAAATTAATGTATACTTTTTTGCCCAGAGAAGAAGTGCAATCAGCTGTTGTTGGTCTGATCCATGGATCACGGGACACAATTAATGAAGTACAGGCCATTGCAGCTGGGGTAGAGGAAACAATGTCGGAAGAAATTCATAGTAACTCACTTATAGAGAGTGACTCCCATGATACACCAGCGAAACTAGTAAGAGGACCTACTCCCATAGGACTCCCACACAGCCCAAATACAGAGCACGTAACTACGCTAACAGATATTATGAAAGCTATCAATGCAATAGCTCTGTGAACATCTTGGCTCAAAAGTTAGAGGGAATGAGGGAGGAAATAAGCTTACTCAGACAAGATATACATACAATTAAAGAAAGAATATCAGGTGCAGAAGAAAGAATAAGCACACTTGAAGACTCCCTACAGACAATTATGAAATAAAAAAAAAAACAATACGATTATCTTTATATGAATCTCGTTTGGAGGATTTGGAGAATCGCACCAGACGAAATAACATTAGGGTGGTCGGGCTACCAGAACGGGTGGAAGGCAACAAGCCAGTAGAATTTATAGAAAGATGGCTTAAAGAAACTTTGGGAGGAGAACATTTCTCCCCTCTCTTTTCAGTGGAGCGTGCACATAGAGTTGCTGCACGAACCGCATCCGAGGGACAGCATGTAAAACCAAGAACTTTTATTTTGAAGACGATGAACTATAAATATAGACATATGATTTTACAAAGATCAACACAGCTAGGTGATATAAGGTTGGGTGGCGCAAAAATATATATTTTTTTTCCGGCAAATGTGCAGCGCCAAAGGGCGGGATTTATGGAGATAAAGGGACAGTTGAGACAAAAAGAATTGTCCTATGCTATGTTATTTCTAGCTAAGTTAAGAGTAAAGACTAAAGACAATACTTTATTTTTTTACATCACCAGACTTAGCATCCCAATGGCTGGATAACTATATAAGGCCAGATACATTTTTGGAGGATAGTTTTTGTAACCTGTTTGCCCCACCTCCCCCTCTTTTTGGGGGTGGGAGATGGGGCTTGGGGGGGGTGAGGGGAGGGGGGGTGGGGGTTGTTCTGTTTTTTTTTTCTTTGTCTTTCTCCCTCTCTCTCTCTCTCTCTCCCCCTCTTCCTTACTTTCTATTTATTTTTTTCAAAAAGAAAAAATACTGCGCTATCTCATAGAGGTTAATAATAAAGCCGCTAACACAGAAAAAGAGATCAAGAGTTGCAAGTAAAACATATGTGGAAAAAGTGTAGCGCTAACAGTGAATCAATTGTGATAAAACAATCTAAATTGTATCGTGCAACACCACATGTGAACTAATGGTATCGGTGATAATTAAAGTCCATAACTCCTTGACTGGATAAATGAATTGAATCCAACTATGTTGAAAGACGTTCAATAACTGGATAAATAAACAAAATCCAACGGTGAGAAGTCCACCACCACTTATGACAAGGGGCTTACCGGATGGATTGGACCCAGAAAGGCATATACCTACTAGGCCAATCAGGCTTTGTTAAAGATGATACACTGAAGAGGGTACACCATACATGTCTTGCGATTCGGTATTATTGAAAAAGAGACCTCAGGCAGACAATTCAGGAATGGTTCCCATCAAGCAGCGATATTCAACAGATCACAAGGAGGGCATATCGATTATTCAACCGATGAGTATGTAAAAGAAAAAATGGGGCGCAAATAGCATAATTCCGTAAAAATCGATATTTATTTTAAAAAGAGAGTAACTCACATTTTGCAATGATAAACCGAGCTCATAAAATTAGGGTAGCAGGAACAACAGCAGTCCATCCCGACATGTTTCGTTACAATAAGAACTTCATCTGGGGTGCTGTCATCTTGCTACACTTACCCTTAAATACATCAGAAGACCCTCATGTTCACATCATGGCTCCAATAGGAAGCTGGTAGTAATTACACACCACTTCCTGGTTAGTGAAAAAATGGAGACTGTGGCGTGTGGGTCAAGCCTCACTTTCAATACCGGAAGTGTGTCAGTGAGGGAAAAATACATAAATAATAAACAAACCAAAAAATGAATCAGATTTGCCAAAAGCTAGAGCAGTAAATCAATAGGGCTTAAGTCGCTGCTGGCTTCAGCCAGTAAAAAACAATATGCTATTATATAGGCTATTATATAAGCTATCATGATAAAGTCCCCTGTGTTCTGCGCTGCTGACACGCGTCACAACACTTCACAAGATCCAGAAACCAAGCCTCATTCCCATATCAGGGAAACACATAGGAGTTCCAAAATCCTCATTGGTGGATTGCGGTCACATGATCGCACCACCAAACATATGGTCTAGAAACCAAGCCTCATTCTCATATCAGGGGAACAGCTGAGCACTCCAGGTCCTCATTGGTGGATTGCGGTCACATGATCGCACCACCAAGCCTCAATATGAGGCATATCAGTGCACTTCCAAAGGGATCTAGGAAACATTAACCCTGTGCGACGGTATAAACACTAATATACAATGGGGAGACATAAAGAAAAAGGATTAGTTGGGCATATAGGTACCTACATCTCAATGAAGATATCCAAAGATTAAGGAAGCTTTAAAAAACGGGAAAGATGTGCCTGTCCAGTCTCAAAAGACATATATTGGTATATCATATCATGAATAATAAATGTGACATAAAAACTAATTACCATAAAACCTATTTAAAAACACAATAAAATTTGCCATTGAAAGGGAAAAATTAAATCAATGGCTAAAATATCTAGATAAACCCCATATAATGAGTTCTAATTGCTAGAACAGGCATCCAAAAAATTTAAAGGGGTATGGGACATATATTCCTGATAGTGCCATGATTGAACACGGGTTTACAAGAACACAAACCCATCATCAGAAATTCATGTATATCATAAAATCGTCAGACAAAAGAAAACAGAAAAAATAAAACATTTTACTTGTACCCACTAATAGGATATTGGGAGATAGGTGGAATCAACCAACTATTAGGACTGGTTAATGAATGCATTAATATCCCACTCTACATTCATACCCTGAGGAGAGTGGGATTGCAATTCATATATCCAGTAGTTTTTGAGTCTGGATACTCCTCTGGTTTTGGCTCCTCCTCGCCAAGGTGGGATATACCTGTCAATGATCAGGAATTGTGACCCCCTAGGATCCCGACTGTGACAAGATCTGTAATGTCTTGGTACAGTGTGCTTCGTGTCACCCCCTATGATCTTGGTTATATGTTCACCTACCCGCACGGAAAACGCACATGTCGTGCGACCCACATACTGCTTCCCGCATGGGCAGGTGATCAGGTAGACAACGTGTGTCGTAGCGCACGTACAAAAATGTTTGATCGGATAACTCTGATTTGTCCACTGAGATTGTACTGGCAGACCGTACACTTTTTACATGGGAAGTATCCCTCCATGTTCTGAAAGAAGGTTGAGTGTACCGGAGGATCTACAATATTTGGAGTGATACTGTTCCTCAAGGAAGGTGCGCCTTTAAAAACGATCCTAGACTGTTCAAGAAAAACTTGTCCGAGTACTTTATCCTTTCTAAGCACGTTACAATGGCGATTGAAGATAGTTTTCAGATCTCTATGTTGGTTGGAGTAAGATGTGAGCATAGAATATCGAAAAGAGTTATCGCTATCTCGTGGAGGTCTATCAGCCAAGAGGCATCCTCGATCAATCTGCTCTACATTTAACATCTCTAAGTTCACAGAGGATTCATCATATCCTTTATCAAGAAATCTCTGTTTAAGCAGAGAGGCCTGAGACAGATATGTGTCAGTATCTCTACAATTCCTCCGTAAGCGTAAGAACTGACTCCGGGGCACTGATTTAAGCCATGACTTATGATGGCAGCTATCCATAGGGATAAAGCTGTTACGGTCCGTGGCTTTAAAATGAGTTTGAAACTTAAATTGCCTGGATTCCAACCCAATCTCGAGATCGAGAAAGTTAATCTTAGTGGTACTACATTCAAATGAAAGAGAGATACCTCGATTATTCTCATTCAATATGGAAAAGAAATCCTTAAGTGATTCGGGAGACCCGTCCCATAGGAGGAGGATGTCGTCTATATACCTGGCCCAAAGGACCAGGGAAGGATTCTGCTCCGAATAGACGACATCCTCCTCCCACTTGGCCATAAATAAATTGGCCAAGCTCGGAGCGAACTTGGCGCCCATCGCCACTCCACGTTTTTGTAAAAAGAATTTCTGGTCGAACCAGAAGTAATTGTGGGTAGTGGCGAATTTTAGTAGTTCAATGATAAAACTGCGTTGTTCATTGACTAAGGAATGGTCCCAATCCAAAAATAGAGTGACTGCTTCTATTCCCAAATCCTGGGGAATGCATGTATATAAAGAAGCTATGTCTGCAGTAGCTAATAAATAATCACCACGTATTTCTGTACTCTCTAATAATTTAATAGTAGAGGTGGTGTCCTACAGGTAGGACAGGGTTGTTTTGACTAATGGTTGTAGAAAAAAGTCAATATAGCGGCCAATGTGAGAGGTAAAAGAATCAATGCCGCTCACGATGGGCCTTCCAGGAGGGTGTATAGGATCTTTGTGGATTTTGGGTAAATGATAGATCGTCGGGATTCTGGGGGCAGTTGGTATCAAATAGGCTCGTTCTTTCTTATTCAGAATACGAGACTGAAACCCTTTCGTTACTAGGCCAACAAGTTATTTTTTAAACCTATTAGTGGGATTGTTCTGTAATTCCTGATAAGTATCATGATCTGACAAGATTCTCGACATTTCAGCGACATATTTAGATTTGTCCATGACCACAATTCCACCACCCTTGTCCGCTGGACGGACAACAAGGTCTTTCTGATCACAAAGGGATTGAAAGCCTTCTTTGGGTAGGGGATTATTATAGTGTTTTTTGATAGGTAAAGATGCCAGGTCTTGGAGGACCAGATCCTTAAAAATGCTTACTGCAGGGGCTACTGCAACAGATGGATTGAACAACCATGGATTGGACAATCTAGTATGAACTGTTCCTGATGTAGCTGCCCTGTCTGCAGGGGGTGAGGTATTAGTCAAAAAGTATCTTTGGATGTTGATTTTACGCACAAATTTTACATTTTTTTTACATTTTTAATTTTTTCCTTCATTCTGATTTGGTGCTGGGTGGGGGAGGGAAACAGTAAAAAGGGAAGGATAAAATATTGCAATAAATGGGTCAGGTGGGCTCTGTTTTTTTGGGGGTATTTTTGGATCATATAACCCCTATGAATGTTTTTTTGTTTATTATTTCATTTTCTACCCATTTTTTTTATTATTTTTGGATATTTGTTTGCTCTTTTTTGTATGTGTGTTTGTCTTTGTATTTGTACTCGTTAGTAGTGTGTGTACACCTCTTATCGGATATTTGTGCGGTAACCTTACTCTTCCGCTTAGGACTACGTTCTATCTCTGTAATTTTGCTCCACAAGTCCTCTGCGACTCTGCTCCTCTCTATCCCTTTATATTTACTATGGCTATAATATTTAAATTAGCTATAACTGAAGTTTAAATTGATGATGATACTGTCTTAAAGTCCCACAAGGGGATATAATAGTATCATGGAATGTTAGAGGTCTGGGCACTCCGGCTAAACGACAAGCAATATTTACATCACTGAAAAGATATACACCTTCAATAATATGCCTACAGGAAACCCACCTACTCCCATGTACATTACATTATTTAAGGAATAAGCAGTTCACAACACAATTCCACTCTACATACACATCATACTCTAGAGGGGTTTCTATACTTATAGCTGATACAATAGATTTTAAATGTAGACAGATCAAGAATGATGATAAGGGTAGATACATTTTTTTGGACTGCTTGTTGGCTGGACAGAGATGTGTATTGGCAAATATCTATATTTCTTCACCCTATACACTGGAAATATTGAAAGAATTTATTGTGTTTATATCTGATAAACCAGATTCCCTTTGGTTACTAATCGGAGATTTCAATAAGTGTATGACTCCATCAATAGATACACTTTGTCCATCAGATAAACAATACCCGGAGGGACCTACGGCTTTTGCCAAATATATAAAGGAGATGGGTCTGATTGACCTGTGGAGACTGCAAAACCCGATGGACAGACAGTTCTCATGTTACTCAAGTACACACAAAACTCTCTCCAGAATAGATCTGGCACTGGGATCACAGTCTATATTGCCTTACCTTAGTGAGATTAAATATGAGGCTAGAGGAATATCAGACCACTCTCCTTTGACCCTATCTCTTTCCCTCAAGACCAATAAGGGGGATAAGCTATGGAAAGTTAATCCGTACTGGGTGTCATCTCTTCCTTCAGATGACATAAAATTACAGATTAATATTTTTAAGGAAATTAGTAGATCCACAATCTCACCCCTAATATATTGGGATGCACAGAAAGCTTACCTCAGAGGACTCTTTATTTCACAAATATAAAAAAAAAAAAGAAGCAGTTTAGAAAATGGGAAAAAACTCTGGCTGATGATATGATGCAAGCGGAGGCATCTTATATCATTAATCCTACTAAAGATACCCAAACCCAATGGATACATAGTCAAGAAAAATATGCACAAGTAGCTATAAAGAGAGCAGAAAATAAAATATTTTTTTACAGCAACCCTATTTTGAGGAGGGAGAAGGAACGGGACATATATTTGCCTCTGTGGTTAGGACGCAGAAGCCCACTACTTTTAAAACTGAAATTCAAGCTCCCTCAGACAGGAAAGTTAATAATACACCTGAGATGTTGGCGGTGTTCCGGGCGTTCTACCAGGAACTATATAAGAGTCGGAAGAAAGCTCAGGAAGGAGATATGGAAATCTTTCTACAGATGATTAATTTTCCAAGACTACTAGAAGAGGAAAAAGAGGTATTAAAGAGACCACTAACATTGGAGGAACTGAGAGAGGCAGCAGCAAATTTAACTAATAACAAATCACCTGGATCAGATGGTCTACCAGGGGAAACTTATAAAATATATGGAGAGATGCTGCTGCCTGATTTACTTTCAGTTTTTAACCATGCTTTCGAAGAGGGGTCTTTGCCCCCTCGATGAATGAAGCAGTGATCATCTTTATTCTGAAACCAGGAAAAGATTCAACCAAGCCTGATGCATATCGTCCAGTTTTGCTGTTGACATCTGATGTCAAACTTTTGGCAAAAATATTAGCAATTAGACTCTCAAAGTATGTTGGCAAGTTAATACATCGGGATCAGTTAGGATTTATCCCAAATAGATCAGCAGCTAATAATATTAGACGACTGTTTCTAAACTTACAATTACCTGTGGATAATATAGGGAATAGAGTCATTATGTCTTTAGATGCAACTAAAGCCTTTGATAGTATAGAATGGGAATTCTTATGGGCCTGTTTAGAACAATTTGGTATAGGAGATACACATATATCTTTGACTTCAGCCATCTCACTCATTGATACCTATGGAACATTCTCAGGGTTTGAAATTAACTGGGACAAATCAGTAATTATGCCTATCGATGCCATCGATCTATTACAATTGGAGCTTCCATACCAAAATCACCAGATGAAGTAGGTTGCATCATTTAAATATCTAGGGGTGATAATAACCCCACAGGTTAATAATTATATAGATAACAATATTCTACCTCCTGTGGCAAGATTTAGGCAACAAGGTAAAACCTGGTGTAGATTCCCACTGACAATGATGAGAAGGGCAAACCTGGTGAAAATGGTGTGGCTGCCCCAATTGTTATATTTACTACACAATTGCCCAGTTTGGTTGACATCAAAACTATTTAGAACAATTGATTCGAGATCTTATATGGAAATATGGTAAACCAAGAATTAAATTGGAAACTCTGCAACAGGCAAAAGATAGAGGAATAGCGGTTCCTAATACAAGATTCTATTACATGGCATTACAACTTCAGCATTGGAGTAGATGGGAGGAGATATATAACCAAGACCCTATACAGAATATCAATGTAAACCTCTTCCATTGGTACAACAAATAGTATCCCATCAGTTTTACAAGAAGAGAAAAATACCAACTTTCTTCTTAATCCATAGGCATCATATGGGCTATACTAAACACATGCCAATATAGGACAATTATTGTCTATCTGAGTTAAACAAATTGCCAGAATTGCTAGAATGGAAAAGTGCAGGACTAATGTTTTTACACCAATTGTTTGAGGGAGATGTGTTTTTATCCTTCTATATATTGAAAGATCGTTTTCGACTGTCAAAAAATAATTTCTATCAGTATCTTCAAATACAACACGCTTTACAAAGTCAGACTTCAACTTTCCATCTACAGTATAAACCTTCAGAGATATTGATGAAGGCAACTTCATCACGATCTTCAAAACAAGGATTAATAGGGGATCTCTACCTGATGCTCCTAAATGTGGAGAGAGTAGATGTACAGGTGAATAGTTTTGTACGTTGGCAAAAACATCTGGTAGATCTTAGTGAGGAGGAATGAAAGGAGGCTATGGAGGTTCTACCTAAGGTATCTATTTCATTAGCGCATTGAAAACTTTATCACTTTTTATTCACTGGTTATTCACACTTCCATTCTGTGCAGCCACGATGGAAGTATTTACTTTCATAGAGAACAGAAATGTTAATTTAGAAGAGGTTTTTAATACACGCACTATAACGCACAACACGGATGTAGATAGTCTGATCAGAAAACTGGGACATGTTATGGAAAAAAAGGTATCCCTCTGGTGGGATATACATACCTTTGACCAGTACATCAAAGATAACATAGCACCCAGACGAGTCAGATGGGACATGCCACCGAATGACGGACTAGATGATAAAGAATCACTAGACGAATGGTTTGAGTTTTTTAACAACAGAAGCGTAGAAGGAGTTAAATTTCTTCTAAAAAGAAAACAAAAGAAATTAAGAACAGTACAACAGCAAATTGAAGACATTAAATTGAAATTAGAGCCTTTTAAAGAGTCTAGTGACTTCCAGAAGCTGTCCACATTACTGAACAAAGACCTGGTAGCGAAAGATCAGGAAGTGCAACAACGCAAAATTAAAAAATTCCAACGAGACGTGGCGGACTACAAAACCGACCGTGTGTTCAAATGGCAACACAAGTTAGAACTGGCCCAACCAAGCTCCACACAATCGACTCCAATCAAAGAAGTGAGAATCCAAGATCCCACAGCATCACAGATGCGACCCCCACCTAGATGGGAGGATCAATCAGGATACAGGGAAAACAATAGACCACAATATGACCACCATCATAACGGTCAATATACTTATCATACACCAAAGAAACAGTGGAAGAAACCATTTAAGAAACCAAATAAGAAACCATATAACAATGGACCACACAATAATGGACAACACAATGAGAGAAATCCGAGAGATAACAGAGGCCCCCCGCCTCCACCACAGGACCCATATGGTGGCTACTATAGAGGACCACCGCCACCCCCACAAATCTATGATTACTATGGAAACTATAATAGAGGACCCCCGCAGATACAGGACCAATATGGAGGACACTATAGAACACCAATAGTGACCCATAATAGATTTGAACCCCTCAGAGGGCAACAGGAACAATATTATGAGGACTCACGTTCAAGCTATGACCAACAATATATAGCACCTCGGTCATCTTTTTTAGACAGGGAAAGGAGGGAACATTCCCCACGAAGATCGATACCAGACCCGCACCACTCACCCAGGAGAAGAACACAGGAAACGACAACAAAACCAAGTCCAGAAACAAGAGGGGAAACAGAGCAGGAAAGGGACAACAAAAGAAAAAGAAAAGACGAGGAGAGAACGTGGTGAATTTAACCTCCATCCAACTGACATCTGAAGAACTAGCTGTCCTAGATAGGGGATTAAAACATGCACCAGTAAAAAATCTTAGCAAATTTGATACCTACATTGGGATTCGGAAATATATCCGAAAACTTAATATGAAGAAATATTTCATTAGTGATAAATTTACACATTCTGTACAACAACCCCCAAACAACCAACCAACATACAGTACGCTACGCAACAATTCCACCTTCAATCCACAAGTGTCAGACAATCAACATATAGAGGTCTTTAAGAAATTAGTCCTAGCTGACCTTGACACATTGGAAGTGAAGAAAAAATTTGACCCGATACATATGAAAAAGGGAATTAAGTCGTTGACGGAAAGAAATGACGTAGTTATCCGCCCAGCGGACAAAGGGGGAGCAATTGTTATACAAACCAAATCTCAATACCTGGGAGAATTAGATCGCCAATTGTCGGATGAAGAGACATATGTCAAATTACCAGGAAATCCCACCAATACGTATAAGAAAGAACTTAAATTGGTGGTAAACCTAGGAGTGAAGAGAGATATACTGAACAAAAAAGAGGCTAAATATCTGGTGCCGGAATGCTGTAGAATTCCAGTAATATATACAGTGCCCAAAATCCACAAGTCCAAAGATAACCCCCCTGGAAGACCGATAGTTAACGGCATCGAGTCACTTACTTCCAGAATGGGACAATATATCGACTTTTTCATCCAACCGGCCGTACAAAATACGAGAGCATATTTAAAAGATACCAAACATATTCTCCAACTTCTCGACACAGTCCCTGTGGCAGAAGGAAGTACGATCCTTGCCACAGCGGACGTTTCGTCGTTATATACTATAGTAGGCCACCACGATGCATGTCACGCAGCCAAGTGGCTATTACGCGAACATAGTAACATGGCATGCAAACAACGCAAATATTTAATCAAATGCCTAGAGTTTTGCCTCAAATTTAATTATTTTTGGCATAACCAGACCTACTTTAAACAAGCCATAGGCATAGCTATGGGCGCCAAATTTGCCCCAAGCATAGCCAACGCCTTTATGGCTCAATGGGAAGAATCTGCCATCTATGACCATACACCGACTGAGCTTCTATTGTACAAGAGGTACATAGATGATGTCATCATTTTATGGAACGGCAGTAAAGATAGTCTGGAGCAATATATGGAAAATCTGAATAAGAACAAGAAAAACATCAAATTGGTTTGGAAAATTGATGTAAAAACAGTTGACTTTTTGGATTTGAAGATAACACTAGAAGGAAATAAAATCATAACCAAAACCTATTTCAAAGCTGTCGACACAAACAGTTACCTGTCAGTTGAAAGTTGCCATCACAAACCATGGCTCTATAATATTCCTAAAGGACAACTTGTCAGGTTAAAAAGAAACTGCACGAGGGAAGATGATTTTAGGGAACAGGCCCAATTCATTGGAAAAAGGTTTGAAGAAAAGGGTTATGACAAATCCTGGATAAATGAACAAATACGGAATGTACAGGAACTGGACAGAAGACCTATGCTTGAAAACAAGATAACCAATAGAAAATCTCAAACGGATCTGGCACCGTGTCTCATATTGGACTATAATGTCCAACATAGAGACATAAATAAACTCATTCAACGACACTGGCATGTCTTATTGAACGACAAGGATCTAAACACAATACTCCCCACTAAGCCTAAAATCATATATAAACGGGCTCCAACCCTTAAAGATATGTTGGTCAAATCTGTGATTGCTTCGCCCCCGAAACCAATGTTCTCTTTCTTTAATGGAAAGGGATTCCATCCATGTAGGAACTGTTTTGCCTGTAGACATGCCAAATTATTTCAAGGCAAACGACAAGATTTCATTGGCACCAACACAGGGCACACACACCAAATAAGAGATTTTATTGGATGCCACACGGAAGGTGTGATATATGTGCTCCAATGTAGTTGCAATCTACAATATGTGGGCAGGACAAAAAGGAAACTGAAATTAAGAATAGAGGAACATGTACGAAACATCACTAATGGCTATCCCAAACACAGTGTATCACGACACTTTGCAAAAGAACATAACCAAGATCCTAGTACACTACAATTTTGGGGTATAGAAAAATACAAGGCATCCTGGAGAGGTAGCCACAAAATACGGGTTATCAGTCAGAAAGAATCCCGTTGGATACATACCCTCAACACACTTACCCCGGGGGGTATGAATGTGGATTTCGATCTCAATTGTTTTTTAAATAACTTTTAACTTTTATTTTATTTTATTTTAACTAGTATAGCATGAATGCTATTATATAGAGGATTTATGTTTTATATATGTTTTTTATGTATAGTGTTCATTGATAGAGTATGTTATATTAGGTGTGGTGGCCTCGGGTTTGTGAGGGTGTCGGTGAATCCACCCATGGATTCACTACTGTACTTCACCCCCGAGACAATGTGGGTTATATACTAACCTTATGGACCTCTAATGGTGTGAGATGCCCCTTTATGAGTATCCCCATTGTCCATTATACCAGGCCCCACTATATTCCAATAATAGATTGACATATACATACCTCTATGGACACATAACTATATACATACCTGCAACAAAACAGATTTCACTGCTACCCTCACGTATATAGACATATTTTAACTCTATTTTTATATATACATTTTAATTTAATTATTATCACCTCTTAAGTTGGCTCGATCGTTATATACAGTTCAGTCAACCCGAATGGTTTCAATACTACATTGGTATTATGATTAAATATGTGGTCTAATCATTATCTATTAATTAGATGACATTCACACCGATATGTACATTTACATAAATATTGGACATTTTATATTGCCAACACATGCCCTGTATCTAACTATCAGTGAATGCCTCCACTTCTTGTCTTTTATCCTTATTTTAACTTTTTATTAACTTATTTTAACATTATAAATAATGTGCACACCAGAGCTTTACCTTTTAAACACACACATGGCCAGTATACTTCACTGTAATTTTATATATAATGAGGAGCATTCTCATAATAATATTTGCATCTTGTCGTGTTGCCTATTAACAACAGTTCTGTCACTGTATAGTTTGGATTATTATATATACACAACTCAGCAACGTTCAGCGATGTCCTACTATACTCGCTCTATCCATCAATATGTCCATTGACATGGACTACAAGAAAATGGAAGCTTGTTTACTTCCGGTTTGTCACTACTTAATTGACGGCCTGACAGCCAATAGGGTTCCCCTGATGAAGTCACGAGGTGCGTGACGTAACGCCGTAGGGAGTCAGACCGAGATTTACATCCACACAAGCCGGAGGCCACTGGACGTCAGGCGGTATATAGAACGCCGCGTCCCCGGGAGTTTTAAAAATACAACACTGCATGCGCGCATCCCTGCTTTGCTTGCTTTGCTCTATTTATCAATTTTTTTGCTACAATAAACACGCGCAAGCTTAAACTTATTACACTATCGGAGGCATTTTTTCCTCTCCCTCTGTCCCCATTCCACCCGCACTGAGGACCATGGAGCCTGGAGAGATCCAACAGCCGGAGCAGTAGGAGTGATCCACAGTCGGGGACGCAAGAATATCCATTGTGGAGTCCTAACTATATGCTTATATATAGCACCCTGCAGGTAAGGGTACTACATTACTTATGAGGATAGTCCACTAACTGTTAGAGGGAAGAAAATAGAGTTGCAGAAGTTCACCTGTCCAGACTCACCTGGCTTAGAGACTGTCTGTCATCTTGGACCTTCTTTATTTATTCACTTATTTATTTATTTATTTATTTTTTGAAGCTTCAGCATTTGCACTTTAATACTTTTGGACACTTTTGAATGCACAGAGATTTATTTATTTATTTATTTATACCATTCCATGTTCACATCCTTGTGTTTAATTTTGGGTTCACCCTTTCCCAGTTGATAATTTTTCACATACCACAGTGCAGTCATTTATTATATTTGTGCACGTATTATTGGAATCATCCTCTGTTATGGTCACGATCACCCATTTGAAGCGCTTATCACTTGTTTATAGATATCTATTTCATTATCGCAGCAATTGACTCAGCTTTTCATAATACATAGAACTAAGGATGAGCCGAACACCCCCCTGTTCGGTTCATCAGAACTTGCGAACACACCAAATGTTCGTGTGAACTTTAGAACCCCGTTAAAGTCTATGGGACTCGGACATTTGAAATCTAAAGTGTTAATTTTAAAGGCTAATATTGTCCTAAAAAGTGTTTGGGGACCTGGGTCCTGTCCCAGGAAACATGTATCAATGCAAAAAAAAGTTTTAAAAACAGAAGTTTTTTCAGGAGCAGTGAATTTAATAATGCTAAAAGTGAAACAATAAAAGTGTAATATTACTTTAAATTTCGTACCTAGGGGGGTGTAAAGTCAGCATGTGAAAAAGCGCGTGTTTCCCGTACATAGAACTGTCCCTGCACAAAGTGTCTTTTCTGAAAGAAAAAAAGGCATTTAAAACCGGCTTTGCGGCTCTAATGAATTGTCGGCTCTGGCAATTACAGAGATGATTCATTCATAAAAAATAAAAATAAAAAAGCTGGGGGTCCCCCCAAATTCCATTAACAGGCCCTTCAGGTCTGATATGGATATTAAGGGGAACCCCGCCGTCAATTTAAAAAAAAAATCACGTGGAGTTCCCCCAAAAATCCACACCAGACCCTTATCCGAGCACGTTAACCTGGCCGGCCGCAGAAAAGAGGGGGGACAGAGTGCAGCCCCCTCCCTCTCCTAAACCGCACCAGGCCACATGCCCTCAACATGGGGAGGATGTCCCCATGTTGATGGGGACAAGGGCCTCATCCCCACAACCCTTGCCCGGTGGTTGTGGGGGTCTGCGGGCAGGGGGCTTATCAGAATCTGGAAGACCCCTTTAACAAAGGGGACCCCCAGATCCTGGCCCCCCCTATGTAAATTGGTAATGGGGTACACTGTACCTCTACCATTTCACGAAGGAAGTGTAAATAGTTAAAAAAAACACACAGACACCGTAGAAAAAAATCCTTTATTAATAAAAAAAAATCCAGCGGTGTGAATCCACTCTCGGCCTGGCCCCCCGCTCCAACGTTGTCTTCTATCCAGCGATGGATGATCTCTCCAGCGACAGGTGATCAGCGGTCCGGTCCAGAAGATGAGAGCTCCTCTCTCCTCTGGACACAGCCCAGCGGAATGACGCGCTGGAGCTGTGATATTTCTTATATAGGGGAAGCGGCCACCCGTCACGTGACCCCGCCCCCTCTGACGCACCCTCGTACGTCACTGGGAAAGACTGGGAAAGACCGGGCTTTCCCAGTGACGTACAAGGGTGCGTCAGAGGAAACATGCGCCGTAGGGAATTGGGCAGTGAAGCCGGAACGCTTCACTTCCTGATTCCCTCACCGAGGATGGTGGTGGGGGCAGCAGATAGACGAGCGATTGCTCGTCTTCTGCTGCAGACGTCACTGGACTCCAGGACAGGTAAGTGTCCATGTATTAAAAGTCAGCAGCTGCAGTATTTGTAGCTGCTGGCTTTTAATATTTTTTAAACGGCAGAGCTCCACTTTAATATTAAACACAGAAACCAGAAATGTAATTTCTTGCAGACGATTAAAAAAAAATATATATTTTTTTTACTGTATAAGAATTAATAAGACCTAGTGATACCTGAAAAAAAGAAACCAAGGTG
Source organism: Rana temporaria (assembly GCF_905171775.1). Lineage (NCBI taxonomy): Eukaryota > Metazoa > Chordata > Amphibia > Anura > Ranidae > Rana > Rana temporaria. Next base: position 554,273,500 of record NC_053489.1, read on the forward strand.
AGCACAAGGAAAACATATAGGGGCAGATCCACAAAAGAATTACACCGGCGTATCTACAAAACAAGATACGACTGCATCTCGGATCGATCCGACAGGCGTACGTCTTAGTACGCCGTCGGATCTTAGGTGCATTTTTTCGGCGGCCGTTAGGTGGCGTTTCCGACTAATTCCGCATCGAGTATGCAAATTAGCTAGTTACAGCGATCCATGAACGTACATCCGGCCGGCGCATTTTTTTTACGTTGTTTGCTTTCTGCTTTTTCCGGCGTATAGTTACCCCTGCTATTATGAGGCGTACTCAATGTTAAGTATGGCCGTCGTTCCCATGTCGCCTTTTGAATTTTTTACGTTGTTTGCGTAAGTCGTTCGCGAATAGGGATTTGCGTAGAATGACGTCACCGTCGTAAGCATTGGCTTGTTCCGGTTTAATTTCGAGCATGCACACTGGGATACCCCCACAGACGGCGCATGCGCCGTTAAAAAAAACGTTATTTACGTCGGGTCACAACTTATTTACATAAAACACGCCCCCATCACATCCATTTGATTTCCACGCCCTTACGCCGCCAAAGATACACTACGCCGCCTAAACTTACGGCGCAAATTCTTTGAGGATTCGAAAAAAAAAAAATTACAGCGGCGTAGTGTATCTTAGATACGCTGCGCCCGGTGGAAATATGCGCCGAGGTACGTGAATCTGCCCCATACTCTATAAATATGGAGTTTAACTCTTATGCATATTTCTCTTTCTTTCACAAAGAAAGGGCAAAAGAATGGGTAAAGTACGAGGAGACAGAAGCCTAGGACAGTTCTTTTTATTCATGTATTTATTTTGTTAGGAACAAATCAACGGTGATCGTAGATTTGGTTTACATTCTGCCCTAAGATACATTATTTCAACACTTCTTGGCATGAAAATTTCCTTTAATTATTACTATTTCATTGCATTGCAATGTCTTGTTGAACCATCTAACAGCTGGACGCTGACAGCTGTTCTGCGCTGAATTTTTTAGCTCAGCTATGCAATAAAATAATGCAATTTAATTATTGCTGTATATTTTATTCAATAATAAGTTCTGTACAAAATATGTCACTGGTGCTCTCCCAGACACATTATAAGCCACAATTCTCCAATTTTTTTGGGGAACTGTTTAAGGTTTCTATGTGTAGCGCCTGTGTACTTTATAGTACCAGTGCTAGTTAAATTTAGAGGGAGATCAGAGTATATTTAAACTCTGATCCATATTGTCAAGTGCAAAACAGGGTCTCTGTCTCAGCTTGGCTGTGCTGTAGGGTATTCTGTTACGGTGGGGTGTTCTTCCAACCCCAGTGCTGCAGGTGGCAGCAGTGGAGTCCAGGTTTGGGTGCTCTTTCCCAGCAGCCAATCAGGAGGGTTTGACCTCGCTGTGCATACTGGGGAGGGGTATTTATGAGGCAGATGCCATTGGTTCTGGGTCTTCTTCTTTGAGTGTGGCACCCACCTTTAGGGTGACCACATCGCGGTGCCCCGGCATTATGGCCTACCTGGCCGGGGCGTGCGTGCCACGCGGTGTTCCTGGTTCCGGGACCATGTTGGCCCGGAGCATCTGAACAGTGATGGGGACCCAGTGAGTGGGTTCCCACCTTTGAGGATCCCAAGCTGCATTTGCTGTTCGGTGGAGAGTCCGTCTGAGGAGCGCCATTGAGAGGCTGGCGATCCAAAAGGGCCTCGACAAACCACCGGGGATCAAGGTAGCCGGACACTGAAGGATTGATCATCTGTCAGTCGGTACCTGGGCAACAAGTTGAAGGAGATCCAGGCGTAACTCATCTAAGGAGGATTATCTCCGTAACTACCAAATCAGAGAGGGCCTGTGGCAGGGGTGTCTCTCTGAAGTTCACGAAGGAGGGTCTGTGGCAGGGACTTTTCCTCAAGTTCAAGTTCACCAAGGAGGGTCTGTGGCAGAGACTTATTTCTACAAACGTTCGGGTGATACTCCGGCTGCCAGGTCAGTGAGAGAGGCCTGTCCGGGTGCGCTAATCGCACTCCGGCAGGAGTGGCGCAGAGAAAGTGTTACGCTTGGGAGCAGGACTGTTTCCCTATCATCATGCCTGAATCTGCTGTTCTCTTTCTTCTTCAACTTTACTTTCCTCACTACAAGTTATTGTTTTTACCTGGCTGGGTAATAAATAGCACAGCAAACAGCACCTGTTGCTGACATTCCTTTACTTCTACTAAATGCAATACGCATCATTCACCCCTAGGAATTCGGAGAAGCCATGAGGTAAATGTGCCACTCAAAACAACCAGCAGCTCCTCCGGGGGTAATGCTACATATGAAAAAAAAGATATATCAATTTCATATAAATCTTTAAGGCCCCGTACACACGACCAAACATGTATGCTGAAACTGGTCCGCGGACCAGTTTCAGCATACATGTTCGGTCGTGTGTAGGCGCGAGCGGGCAGAATTCCAGCAAACATTTGCCCGCCCGGCCTTTTCCCAGCGGACAAATATTCCTGGACTTGTTTTAAAACTGTCCGCTGGAATCCTGCCCGCTCGGACATGTATGGTCGTCAGTACAGACCTACCCTACATGTCCGAGCGCCCGCCGTCCCTCGCATGCGTCGAATGACTTTGACGCATGCGTGGAAGCATTTAAAAGGCAGGCCCGCCCACTTCGCCGCGTCATCGTCGCGGGGACGGCGCGGACACGCCCCGCGTATTGTTTACGCGCGGACTTCTGTACGATGATTAGTACAGCCATCGTACAGAAGCCCCCGGGCAGACATGTACGGTGAAAACGGTCCGACGGACCGGTTTCATCGTACATGTTTGCCCGTGTGTACCCGGCCTTAAATAAATCAGAAAAAATCGATATCTAAGCATGCATTCTAAAATATTAGGTAGTTTAGGCAATGGAAACGTTCCATTAAACACCTTTTGCCCCTCACCTTGTTTCCTTCTTATCACCTCAATTGCACATGTACACTAAACTCAATGTGATGGAAGAGGATTTTTGGATTGGATACCCCTGAAATTTGAAAATTTCTTTCCAGAAAAGACACATGACACATACTGTAAAACAGTCATGACTGAAGCACTAGGCAGTAGACAGAATCTGAGTATAGAAAGAAGTTATAAGAATACGAATCAATATCAAGAAAAAATATATTTGCCTGTAGGCAGGGAGAGTTTATGTTGTCCTAGTTGGGAGTTTAATGCCACGTACACACGACTGTTTTTCATGACGAAAAAAATGCCATTTTTTAAATTGGTCATTAAAAACGACCTTGTGTAGGCTCCGAAGCATTTTACTCGACGTGAAAAATGAACATTAAAAATTTAGAACATGCTCTACTTTTTCTCGTTGTTTTTCACCTCGTTGTTTTTCACGTTGTGAAAAACGGTCGTGTGTAGGCTTTAACGACGGGGAAAAAATGTGCATGCTCAGAAGTAGGTTATGAGAAGGGAAATTTGCATAATCACATCGAGAAAAACGTTGTTCTTTCCCATGACATGAAAAATGGTCGTGTGTACACGGCTTTAGTGTTAAGTTTTCCTTTTCTTTCTTGGGGAGCTTTCTTGGGTCTTACCCACTGGGCCAGGGCTGAATAAAAATGGGACAGGGGTCTGAGTCAGAGAGAGCAAGAACAAACAGTCTGTGGTGACTGCTGGTGCCTTTGCAGGACTCTGAATATGGCAGGTCTGAAGTGACAGTGAATACACATTTGTCCTCAGGATCCTGCTATAGCCTGGAAGAATTGCTGTGACTTGCAGTCCACTCCAAATATGCCAATCCTGAATACTGCCATCATGAATTTAGCCAGAAATGGACTCTGTCCTGCAGTCCCGGGACAAGGTCATCCAGTGCCCAGGGTTAAGATGCCAAACGGCACCCCCCAACCCCCTTGCCTCAAGGTGGAATAGCAGGTGGGGTGTGACAAATTGTGATACGTGCAGTTTAATAGTGGTACACATTCTATCCTGAAATTAAATATGGGGCTCACAATAGTGTAGAAAAAAAAAATGCCCCAGCATCAGAGTGAGGGAAAAATGCTCCTGCATGTGTGGCATCACTGGAAGGAAAAATGGTCCAGTGTCTGTGGTGTCACTGAAATGAAAAATGTGGTGTGAGTCTATGGACTGATTTGGTGGTGGTTTTAAGAGGGAGGGGAGCTGGAAGGGTGGGGGCTCTGTGGGGTGCATTTATCTAGGGGGGCTTGTGTGGCTCTGAGGGAGTAAGGCTGAATTCCCAAGTGCAGCCAGGGGTAGTAAAACCAGGCAGTTGAGCCATGGCTTTACCGCCCCATACCTTTACACTAACTCCTGTTCATGGTTGTATACATGCCACAGCAAAACTTAAACAGCATATCACTTTTAATGGGTGTTGCCTCCACTGGATGTAACTAATACAGTTATATGGCTATGTTCAACAGCCATGTGCAATTCACATGATTTTGTTGTGCTAGTACTACACCCTTATATTAGGGTCCCCAGAGTTCCCCTCTACATCAATCTCCCTTTTTGATTAGAGTTCCCAAAGTCCCCACCTTGCATCAGGGTCCCCAAAGTCATCTCTCACATCAGGGTCCCTAATGTTCCCCCCTTACATCATAGTTCCCCCCTTTCATTAGGGTCCCAAAAGTTCTTTCCTTACATCATGGTCCCCAGAGTTCCCCTCTTATATCAGAGTCCCTCTTTTCATTAGGGTCCCTAAAGTCCCCCCTCTTACCTCAGGACTTCAGATTACCCCCTTACATCAGGGATACCAGATTCTCCCCTTCTTAAATCAGTGTCCCCAGAGTTACTCTCTCACATCAGGGTCCCCATAGATGCCCCTTAGATCAGGGTCTCCAGAGATCCCCCTTAGATCAGGGCCCCCATAGACCCCCCCTTATATCAGGGTCCCCTAAGCTTCCCCTTAGATCAGAGTCCCCTAGAGCTTCCCCTTAAAGTAGAGTCCCTAGTGTAGTGTCCCCCCTTAGCTCAGAGTCTCCAGAGATACCCCTTAGCTCAGGGTCCCCAGAGAAACCCCTTAGAGTTGGGTCCCCAGTGCTCCCCTTTAGCTCAGGGTCCCCAGAGATCCCCCTTAGCTTAGGGTCCTGAGTGCTCCCTGTTAGCTTAGCTTAGGGTCCTCAGAGATCCCCCCTAGAGCAGGAACCACAGAAATTCCCCTTAGCTCAGGGTCCTTAGAGATCCTACTTACATCATGGTTTGTTTCTTCTCAGTGCAGCTACAGAACATACAGAAAGAAGCTGGGGCACTGAGATCAGGCAGGTTTGCAGGAGAAAGTTCCATTCACCTCTTAGGCCCCGTACACACGACCGAGTTTCTCGGCAGAATTCAGCCAGAAACTCAGTCGGAGCCGTATTCTGCCGAGAAACTCAGTCGTGTGTACACTTTTCAGCGAGGAACCCGTCGAGGAACTCGTCGAGCCGAAAAGAGAACATGTTCTCTATTTCCTCGTTGTTCAATGAGGAAAGTCGGCCCGTCGAGCTCCTCGGCGGCTTCCACACTGAACTCGCCGAGGAACTCGATGTGTTTGGCACGTCGAGTTCCTCGGTCGTGTGTACGGGGCCTTACTCTGAGGACCAGAGCCTGAGGGCAGGGTGAGCACCTGATTGTTTGCATGAAATATGTGAAAACACAGTGTAGCACTGAAAACCTTCATAAAAACAACATAATATACAGTGTATTAAAGATTTGTAGACAAAAATAATAATGTATACAGAAGGAATAACAATGTATACAGTGATTTATTAATAATAAAGCCCAGTAATTAAAACCAGTGAAAAGATCAAAACAACACTATGAATTCATTAAAGTAAAAGTCCACAAATGTGAAAAACTTTGAATCCACTCTTGAGATGAAACTTTGAGTAGTGGAATCAAATGTGGTTGGTCGTTGGGACACCAGAAATAATAGTGTATCTTCCACCAAAAGAATATAGATGTATACTCTTACCGAACAGAGTGGACACAAATGCCAGCGGCCGTGGGTAAATCGAGCTTGTATCAGCCAAAGCCTGGGACTCCAAAGCTGCACAGAACTGGATGGAACTGGAACCCGGTTATGGATCAATCCAGCGATGGGTAAAACAATTTTCTGCAAGGCAATATCACGAATAGGAAATCATTGTTTGTCCATGAAGAAATGTAAAAATTGCTTTGGTCAATAGGTAGTGTTCAGGTGTGAGAAATAAAGTGGCTGGGAAAAAAAAAGTATAGTACAGTACCTCTCTAATAGGATAAGGCGGAACACCTCCCCCCCCCCCCCCCCCTATTCGGTTTGCAGCAAAACATGCGAACAGGCAAAAAAATTGTTCGAACACGCGTTAAAGTCTATGGGACACGAACATGGAAAATCAAAAATGCAAATGTTAAAGGTTAATATGCAAGTTATTGTCATAAAAAGTGTTTGGGAACCTGGGTTCTGCCCCAGGGGACATTTATCAATGCAAACAAAAAGTTTTAAAAACGGATGTTTTTTCGGGAGCAGTGATTTTAATATTGCTTAAAGTAAAACAATAAAAGTGTTCAGGTGTGAGAAATAAAGTGGCTGGGAAAAAAAAAGTACAGTACAGTACCTCTCCATTAGGGATAAGCCGAACACCCCCCCCCCCCCCCCGATTTGGTTCGCAGCAAAACATGCGAACAGCCAAAAAATTTGTTCGAACATGCGTTAAAGTCTATGGGACACGAACATGGAAAATCAAAAATGCAAATGTTAAAGGTTAATATGCAAGTTATTGTCATAAAAAGTGTTTGGGAACCTGGGTTCTGCCCCAGGGGACATTTATCAATGCAAAAAAAAGTTTTAGAAACGGATGTTTTTTCGGGAGCAGTGATTTTAATAATGCTTAAAGTAAAACAATAAAAGTGAAATATTTCTTTAGATTTCGTACCTGGGGGGTGTCTATAGTATGCCTGTAAATTGGCGCATTTTCCCCGTCTTTAGAACAGTCCCTGCAGCAAAATTACATTTCTATAGGTAAAAAACAATTCATTATAGCCGCGAATAGTTTTAAATTAATTTATTTCCTTTAGAAACGTATTTCCTTTAGAAATGTCATTTTGTGCAGACACTGTTATAAACACGCGAAACATGCGCTACTTTACATGCATACTATAGACACCCCCCAGGTATGACATTTTAAGGAATATTGCACTTTTATTGTTTCACTTTAAGCATTATTAAAATCACTGCTTCCAAAAAAAATGCAGTTTTTAAAACTTTTTTTGCATTGGTACATGTTCCCTGGGGCAGGACCCAGGTCCCCAAACACTTTTTATGACAATAACTTGCATATTAACCTTTAAAATTAGCACTTTAGATTTCTCCCATAGACTTTTTAAGGGTGTTCCGTGGCTTTTTGAATTTGCCAAATTGTTTGCTGTTCGGCGAACAGCTAATGTCCGAGTTGAACTCATGTTCGACCCAAACTTAAAGCTCATCCCTACTCTCCATACACTGGCCCAGATTCAGGTAGATCCGCGCAATATTTGCGTGGGCAAAGGGCAACGATTTTTGCTCTGCGCCCACGCAAATATTTCGATTTGCCCGCGATTCACGGAGCAGTAGCTCCGTAAATTGCGTGGGCGCTATGCTAATTAGCCCGGCGTAAGGGCGTCTAATGTAAATGATCCCACCGGGGGCGGGAATCATTTAAATTAGGCGCGCTCCCGCGCCGAGCGAACAGCGCATGCTCCGTCGGGAAACTTTCCCGACGTGCATTGCGGCAAATGACGTCGCAAGGACGTCATTTGCTTCTAAGTGAACGTGAATGGCGTCCAGCGCCATTCACGAATCACTTACGTAAACGACGTGAAATTTAAATTTCACGAGCGGGAAGGGCGGCTATACTTTAGCATTGGCTGCCCCTGCTATTAGCAGGAGCAACCTTGCGCTAAAGTCGCCGTACGGAATCAGGGGCATTCGCTACGCGGGAGCAAAACAGCTCATGCGCCGCGCAACTATGGTTGCGCGGGCGCAATAGCTTCTTGAATCTGGGCCACTGAGTAAAAAACTCAGACAACATGAAAAATAAAAGAATGTGGCGCTTACTAAGTAATCAAATATAAAGAATGTTTCCTCATAGACAATATGGCTACTGTGAGCACAACCTTTTTAATAACAAATGGGACTGGATTATACCTTCCTTAAATGTAACGGCTCTTGTGACTCAGATAACCAGGGGCAAAGACTGTGCACTGGATTATATTACATTGTTCTTTATTTATGGTGGTGAAACTGGAATGTTTTTGGCCAAAAGTTCATTATTTGCTGCAAGCTCAAATCCTAATCAAAATCAACTATTGTCAAACCAAAACTCCAGCTACAATTTTTTTTTCATTTTGGGGAAAGCGCTGAGAGGTTATAACTTCAGTCAAGCTTTAAATATTGCATCCCATTGAGAAGATTTCCTCTCATGTCCTATTCTGTCTGACATATGGTAAGAGAATTCCAATAGGGGCATAGACAGCAAATATATACCCCATATTCTTTTTCTTCCTCTTAATATATATAAAAAAATGAAATGCTTCACCTCTGCTGGGGACTTGTCATCTGGTTGTTCTTCTGTCTCATACCAGTCAAACAGACAGGAAGTGAATAGAAATTTCTCAAACTGGAACTAACCGCAACAAAAAAATTGGCCTCTAAATTTAGTGCTCTCCGTGGTCCTCTAAAATAACAAAATGTGTTTGTCCTTCAGCTATAAAATTTATTTTCCTCCTAATCTGCTCATAATAACGTCTCTGTTGAACTATTTCCACATTTCTGATAATAAGACTTAAAATACATTAAACCATTAGGCATATGTTTTCATAAACATATAGAGCAAGATGGGGAATTAGAATTCCAGCTAGTTCATATATTGGATATCCATTAGTAAGAAAAAAAGTGATATGAATCAGCACTTTCATCAGAATGATAGCCTTTATTATCGTGGGACAGAAGGTTGTATCCGCTTGTGTATACCTATTAGTTGATGCATGATGCAGTTCATATGCATTTTATCTCAGGAGTGTAGATATGAATTTTAATGAGCTACCTTGAATGCCAAGAAACAGGTAAATTGGGTGAAATATGTCAGTGTTAAAGCAGTTAAAGCCCCTCGGCAATGAAGCTTAAAAAACAAAACCAAATTTTTAAGAAAAATCCTATAAGTTGCATAACGGTAAATGTTGTCAGCTTGGTTAACAGTAAAAATGTATTCCCTTTTATAACTATACAAATACATTGTTACATTATTCTACTGAGTGCTCATAACAGGTGATATATACAGTTCAACATCTTCATTTATAACATACATCCTTCCCAATCACATAAACATTATAGGTCTTTGTTATTGGCCTTTTGAAGAGAATTGGTGTCTCAGATAATAACAAATAAATTGTACTTATTTAAAAGTTTAAACAAAAGCGCTATGTGCTTTGTTAGATGTGTGTAGATATAAACTATGAAACAGTGCATATTTTTTGTACAATAATATATGGCTGCGTGTTTATTCCAAATAGGTTATTGAATTCAGGATTTGGGTTGCTATTTGTGTTCAGGAAAATTCAAAATCTGTCCTGAACATTGTAGATTTAGATCTGGCATGCTGGACCTGAACAGCTGCAACATTCAAGTGCAAAGAATTTGGTACAAATACATGGAGTAAAATTATGCAGCATGCATAATATATACTGTACCTGATCGTATATGCCTGTATTTCTAGTATACACTATATCAACAAAAGTATTGGGACACCTGCCTTTACATGCACAGAACTTTAATGGCATCCCAGTCTTATGCCGCATACACACGGTCGTTTTTTGTCTTGTAAAAAAATGTATTTTTTTCTCATATCAAAAAAAACGACGTTTTTCAAACTTCATTTTAAAAAACGATGTTGCCTACACACCATCGTTTTTTCAAAATGCTCTAGCAAAGCGTGGTTACGTTCAGCATGTACGGCGGCACTCTGTTCCATTCAAGCTCGCGTCATAACTTGCTTCTGAGCATGCACGGGTTTAAAAACGTTGTTTTAGCCCACACACGATCATTTTTTATTACACAAAAAACGACGTTTTGAAAAACGACATAAAAAATTGAAGCATGTTCGAATTTTTTTTTTGTCGTTTTTCAGAAGACATAAAACTACGTTTTCCCCACACACGGTCATTTTAAATGACGTTTTTAAAAATGTCGTTTTTTTCATCACAAAAAATGACCGTGTGCACGCATTAGTCCATAGGGTTCAATATTGAGTTGGCCCACTCTTTTGACGCTAAAACAGCTTCAACTCTTCTGGGAAGGCTGTCTACAAGGTTTAGGAGAAACTTGGAAAACTGCAGAGGTGATCAAATAGCACCAAAATAAATCTCTATTTGTGGGGAAAAAACGGACGTCAATTTTGTTTGGGAGCCACATCGCACGACCACGCAATTGTCAGTTAATGAGGCACAGTGCCGAATCGCAAAAAGTGGCTTGGCCATTTGGCAGCCAAATCCTCTGGGGCTAAAATGGTTAAATACTCTGCAAACCAGTGTATTGGATATGTGGATATGTGGATAAAGTTTACAATACACTGCACTTCTGGACCCCTTTACATTAGACTGCACCTCTTTACATTAGACTGTACCTCTAGACCCCTTTACATTACATGGCACCTTGCACCCCTTTACATTACACAGCACCTCTGGACCCTTTTACATTACATAGCACCCTGCATCTCTGGACCCCTTTACATTACACAGCACCCTGCATCTCTGGACCCCTTTACATTACACAGCACCCTGCACCTCTGGACCCCTTTACATTACACTACACCCCTTTACATTAGACTGCACCTCTGGACAGTGCAGACCCCTCCCTACAATACAGACCCCCTACAGACCACCCCCTGCAATACAGACCCACCCCTAAAGTGCAGACCCCCCTATAATACAGAACCCCCCTACAATACAGACCCACCCCTACAGTGCAGACCCCCCTACAATACAGACCCACCCCTACAGTGCAGACCCATCCCTACAGTGCAGACCCCCTACAATACAGAACCCCCCATCCTACAGTGCAGACCCCCCTACAATACAGAACACCCCCCCTACAATACAGAACCCCCTACAATGCAGAACCCCCTACAGTACAGACCCCCCTACAATACAGAACCCCCCTACAACACAGAACCCCCCCTACAATACAGAACACCCCCCCTACAACAGTGCAGACACCCCACTTCAGACCCGTAATGCACCAGGCTCAGATGATCAGTGCGCCGCGTGCTGCACACACAGCACTTGTACAGAGGAGGGGGTGGTGGCCGTGGCTTCACTCTGCACAGCCGAGACTTATCAGAGCCGCGGTGCTGCCACAGAGAAGGGGATCATTGAGGCAGGGTGCCAGGTGTGCCTACAGGGTGGGTATCACTCGGGTACGGCTCGCACCCCCCCTGCAAAGCCAGGCTTCAGCCTGCTGTGTGTCTCTGAGTTACCTAGACTGGCGCTGGCGCTGCCTCCCTGTCACCGTGCCATGCCGCCCGTCGGCCTGACACCCCCCCAGTGTGTGGAACCTGGTGCAGCACGCCCCCCCCCAAACCCCCTACTTAATACGCCACTGGAGGTCATACAAAATAATAGCTGTAGTAGTTTTTGTTGTGGGGTGTATTCATTTTCGCATAAACAAATTTTCGTAAAACTGAGGATTTTGTAATTTAAGTTATATTATTAACCTTACTTTCATGTTATGGAGATAAACCAATGTTCTATAAAACTTTTGCAAATTGTTCATTGAGATATTGACTAAAATATTCCAAAGGGGCATGTATATATATATATATATATATATATATATATATATATATATATATATATATATATATATATATATATTAATGTAGAAACAACAAAGGGACAGGCGCTCCAGTTGAGCAAATTAAATATCAAAAAATATTTTTCTGGGAAGAGTACTACGAATGAGGGAACAAATGAGGACCCTATTTATCAACATAGTGGGTTAAAAAAACAACTCAACGTTTAACCCTAAAAAGGGTATGAACCATCAAATCAAGGTTTTTAGAACAATGGTTCAAGATGATGTACGGGAATTGAAAGTATCTCAACATGCATCTAATAATAACATTTGGGAAGGGATCAAATCATTGGAAAAAAATAAACAAATTGTGATACGTCCCGCCGACAAAGGCAGAGGGTTGGTGATCCTGAAAAAAGAAATGTATTACTCAGAAATGGAATGATTACTTGGGGATACATCTACGTATCAACTTCTGTGTGGGAATCCAACAATGAAATTAAAAGATCTACTATCTGAGTGGATCGAAGAAGGAGTGACTCGTAAAATCCTCAACCAGAAAGAGGCAGCTTTTTTGATGATCCATGCTCCCAAAGTTCCTGTTATGTACATTTTGCCTAAAGTGCACAAAGACAGAGAACATCCTCCTGGCAGGCCAATTATTAGCAGCATTGAGAATCTCTTTTCTCACGGTTGGGAGAATATTTAGATAGTTTTTTCAAATCATTAGTCCCCTTAAGTCCTTCCTATCTGAAAGATAGTAAAGATCTTATTATTGCACTCAAAAATCTTCGAGCTACAGAGTGCACTATATTAGTGACAGTTGACATCGAATCTCTGTATACGAGTATTACACATTCTGATGCTCTTGAAGCAATGAAATGGGCTTTGACTAAACAATCAACTATGAAAAAGGCCCAGATCAAGTTTTTGGTGCAGGGTCTTAAACTAGCTATGACTAATAATTTTTTTTGGGCAAATCAACAGTACTACAACCAATCCAGTGGAGTCGCCATGGGAGCTAGATATGCTCCCAGTGTGGCAAATGTAGTTCTCAATAAATGGGAATATGAAAGCATTTTTTCTAATCAAAATCAGTCTTTATGTTTTTATCGAAGATATATAGACGATGTGATCCTCTTCTGGGAGGGTCCAGCTAGTAGGTTAGAAGTCTTTCTTGCCCAGATGAATGCCAACAAGTATAGCTTGAAATTTACAGCCGAGACCAGTATGGAGACAGTTAATTACCTAGACCTCACCATTACAAAAAAAGATACTATATTTGAAACAAAAACGTACTTCAAAGCCACCGATAGAAATGGCTTTGTGCCAACTACCAGCTGCCACCACCCTCAATGGGTAGGAGCCATTCCTAAGGGCCAATATATGCACCTCAGACGTAATTGTGCCACACAAAAGGATTTTGGGGCACAAGCAGAGATTTTGACTAATACATTTCTGGAAAAAGGCTATTCTGAAGAAAGTTTGAAAAAAGTTTTGAATAAGGTGTCTGTAATGGAAAGAGAATCTTTATTAATCACCAAGCCGAAGAAGACTTTTGAGAGCCAGGTTCCTTTCATTTCAGGATTTCATCGACAATATCGCCAAGTAGAGACTATATTTAAAAAGCACTGGCCACTACTTCTTAAAGATCCTGATTTGATAACATCGATTGCATCAAAACCAAAATTTATATATAGAAGAGCGCCGGGCCTTAGAAATCGGATAGCTCAAAATGTACCAGACCCTCCCAAGAAATTGAGTACCTTCCTAGATGGCTCTGGCTTTCATCACTGTACACGCTGCAAAGCGTGTCAGACCAAAAGAAAACCTGGAGCCATAAAGAAAAAAACGCATTTCCAATCTAACGTGACAAAGGAAAAGTTCAAAATCAAACCATTGATTACCTGCAATTCTGACCATGTGACCTACGTCCTGGAGTGTCCTTGTTCGCTCCAGTACGTGGGTCGCACCACACGTAAACTCAGAGTGAGAATAAACGAACATTTAGCGAACATAAAGAAGAAGTTTCCAAACCATAGTGTGTCTAGGCACTTTGATAAATATCATCAAGGTGATCCATCGCTCTGTCAGTTCTACGGAATTGACAAGATATCCAATCACTGGCGGGGTACTCATATGAGAAGAGCCATCTCCCAGAATGAGACCATGTGGCTGCATAGGCTCAGAACTATGCAGCCCCTTGGCCTCAACATTGAACTCGACCTCAATTGTTTTTTATCTAATGACTGATGGTTGGTTATGTCCCCATTCCACTTTTTTGTTAGTCCATTCAGGTCAATCCATTTCCGTTTACCTATTTATCCTGGGGAATGTGTTTCCTGTTTTTTTGGTTTTAATTATATGGTCTAGACCCACTTTCGGCCTATCTGAGCCGGCCAGGCACGACGGCCTTGGCCCATGGGCCTTTATATTATTTAATCTTCATAATTTAATGTATTTGGAGTTACCATATATATGGCAATTGTCCCTCCATGATTTTTGGCTATTAGATCTTATGCCATCAGTTTGGAGTCCTAAAGGGTTTTATAATATTTCCCTATTTATTTAATGATTGGACCTTACCACTATTTTTTCCTACATTTCCATCTACGCCACGTTAGATTCTTTTTGAATCCCTGTGGTGTTTGCTGAAGGTGTTCGATAGGGTGCCATCTAGTGGATTTCTATCAGGAGACAGACAGTTTCCTTTTTTATTCTTTATTATATTTTTATTATTAGTTAATCGCTATCTTATTTAACCAGTTCCCGACCCCCGCATGTACATATACGTCCACAATATGGCACGTACAGGCACATGGGCGTACACGTACGTCCTCGCCTATTAGCGGGTGGGGGGTCCGATCGGGACCCCCCCGCTACATGCGGAGGTCGGGTCCGCTCGGGGAGCGATCCGGGACCACGGCGCGGCTATTTGTTTATAGCCACTCCGTCGCGATCGCTCCCCGGAGCTGAAGAACGGGGAGAGCGGTATGTAAACACGGCTTCCCCGTCCTTCACTATGGCGGCGCATCGATCGCGTCATTCCCTTTATAGGGAAGACACGATCGATGATGTCATTCCTACAGCCACACCCCCCTACAGTTGTAAACACATACTAGGTGCACCCTAACTCCTACAGCGCCACCTGTGGTTAACTCCCAAACTGCAACTGTCATTTTCACAATAAACAATGCAATTTAAATGCATTTTTTGCTGTGAAAATGACAATGGTCCCAAAAATGTGTCAAAATTGTCCGAAGTGTCCGCCATAATGTCGCAGTCACGAAAAAAATTGCTGATCGCCGCCATTAGTAGTAAAAAAAAAAAATTAATAAAAATGCAATAAAACTATCCCCTATTTTGTAAACGCTATAAATTTTGCGCAAACCAATCGATAAACGTTTATTGCGATTTTTTTTACTAAAAATAGGTAGAAGAATATGTATCGGCCTAAACTGAGGAAAAAAAATGTTTTTATATATGTTTTTGGGGGATATTTATTACAGCAAAAAGTAAAAAATATAGCATTTTTTTCAAAATTGTCGCTCTATTTTTGTTTATAGCGCAAAAACTAAAAACCGCAGATGTGATCAAATACCACCAAAAGAAAGCTCTATTTGTGGGGGGAAAAAGGACGCCAATTTTGTTTGGGAGCCATGTCGCACGACCGCGCAATTGTCTGTTAAAGCGACGCAGTCCCGAACTGTAAAAACACCTTGGGTCTTTAGGCTGCATATTGGTCCGGGGCTTAACTGGTTAATTTGATCAATTGTTCATTTGTTCCTATTAAGCTGCATATTAGATTTTTCCTTTTTTGTAGCATTAGGACCAGTTGGTATTTGTGATTAAATGGTATTATCGCCAAAATGCTGTATTTTCACTTAAAAATTGTGAGATGTAATTGCCCAAGCCACCACTGGGACTGCGCCGTAATTGGCAGCAGCATGTGCCAATCATTTTCTGTACTTGTAGCTTCCCAGTCCTCTGACACAGCGCTGCAATTGGCCGCAGGGTGTGTCCATTATCTTTGGCTTGTTCCGGTTTTCACATTTGAATGGGATCGCGCTGTAATTGGCCGGCTCCTATGTCAATCAATGTGAACTAGTCTATGGGTGGATCTGGAAGCCCCAAAGGAATTACCATTTGTACAAGCATGGGAAAGAGAGTTAGGAGTGAAATTCTCGGAAACGCAGAAGACAAAAATTTTCAACTTTGCACATAAAGCTTCCCTAGCTACAAGGTACCAGGGGGGGGGATACAAGATTCTAACCAGGTGGTACAAAACGCCAGTGGTATTAAAGCGGATATTTCCGGAAATCTCAGACAGATGTTGGAGGTGTGGTGAAGAGGAGGGCTCAATGTTACATGTGTTTTGGACATGTCCAAAGTTAAAAGATTTTTGGAATGTGGTCAGGGACACAATAAAAGAAGTATTGGACATAGAGCTAGGAGTTAATCCTGCTACCTACCTACTACTTGACATACCAATTGCCATGACTAAATTCAAAAAGTCTTTGATAAGACATTTCTTGACGGCGGCAAGGGCGTGCGTACCAATTTTATGGAAAAGTACAAGCAGCCCGACTAGACAACAATGGATAGGCAGAATATCAGAAATCCAACAGATGGAGAAGTTAACTGCAGGTATAAGAGAGCAGGAGGACAGTTACAGATCGACATGGTCTCCTTACATAAGTTATAGAGAGGGAGCTCTGCAGGGGTGAGGTGGGGGGGGGGGAGGGAGGCGGGGAGGGGTGGGGAAGGCCTATCGTTCGGGGTTTTTTTTTTTTTTTTTTTTGGAAGGTAGAGGGAGGGGGGTGGGTAGGTAAGGGATAGGGTAAGGGAAGACGAGAGACGGCAGTGGTGCTTTTCGTGTTTGTTTGATTGTCATACAGAGAAGCTTTGAGTGACATAGGAATAATCTGTTAATTTGTGTTAAAGCATATCTAAGATACATGTTATGGTTCTTCGGTATTGTCGTGCGCAATTGAATTTTGTACAGTGAAGTTTTAAGCGTGCTAGGAACATTTTGTTAATTTGTGTATCAACATACCTAAACCATATGTTATGGTAAAAATGGAAATTATGTCTGTTTAAAACTGAAAAAACTATAAAATAAAGAATTGAAAAAAAAAAAAATCAATGTGAACTATATCCGGTTATTCCATTCAAGTAAACGTGACCCCAGTGACCAGGCACGCCCCCCTGAAGACGGATTACGAAACGATCGTCGGCGGCGTAGCCTGGTCACGTTTTTACTACACCTTCCCATCATCCTACGCTGTAAGCCTGCAAGCCGGTGAGGCGAGAGGGGACACACGCCACACGCAATTGAGGCTTGGCACCTCATTATTCAAGGCCTGCAGACCCAGTGCCGGGATGGGCACTTTTTAATGTAAGTGGCCACTTGGCCCATGTTTTGTTTTATCCTTTTAAAAATAAAACCGGTTGCACTATGGAGCTGTCTTTCTATTTATATGTTCCATCCATGAGACTGCTTGGAGAAGATTAGCCTATATTTAAAGTACTGGAGGACGCAGCATATGTTTGCAGACATCAAAACTGCACAAGCGAATTTGACTCTCTTTTTAGTTAAAGGAGTCATATCGCTTTGGTAAGCGCATTTAATTATCTACACTTTGGGTGTTGCCTGCGATTTTGGTGGAAGAAATAACTTGAAGCACTGTTGTCCATCAGAAGATTGCATGTTTATTTCTTGGACTTTTTGAAGATTCACTCCTGTGTTTTTTAGTGATTCACTGTCATTCTAGGAAGCACATGGACATTATCATTATCACTTTTTTATTTGGTTATTTACATTGTTGATTTATGGTTTTGGGAGCACATTACTCTGCTTCAGAGTTTTCTCTGTGTTTTCTATACACTATATAATTCCGTCTGGAAGTCGTTATTAGCTGACATAATTTTTTATTATTTCATTTTTTATATATATCACATGTATTTTGTAATTGCTCATCTATTAACTAATTAGTTATCGTTTTAGCAAGCAGTTATTATATCTGCTATATCTATAAAGGTCTTCATATTCCTTTTCACCAGCGCCCCCTACCTATCACCATTTCACTAAAATTCATGAGGTATCACCTTTGTATTTTCAGGGGAGCAGCTCCATTTTATTTAATTTATTTATGTTCCACATTTAAATATTTTGGTGCGAAAATATATCTCCCCCGCTCCAGTTGAAACAGATTTTTACTCACTTCTTGATCATGTTCACACATAGCCTATCAGCCTGACGAAGAGCAGGGATGCTGGCAACTGTACAGTAGCTGCTTTTCTTTTGCTTTGCCGTTTGCTGCTTTTGTATGACATGATCAAGTGAGTAAAAATCTTTTTCAACTGGAGCGCCTGTCCCTTTGTTGTTTTTATTACATTTGGTGGTAGATTGGGAGCCCACTCTGACAGCCTTCAACTTGATTGAAAGAGAGGAAAGTAACCCTTACCCACCTGAGTTGTGACATATATATATATATACACAGGGCTCAAAATTTCAAGTCCTGAGCTACTAGCCAGGCCTCAAGGCATACTTGCAACCAGTTGCCCCACCCAACCCCTACCATGTCCCACCCCTAATCCCGCCCCTAGACATGCCCTCATAAATCTCATGAAATTACACTAAAATGTTTTATGTAGAATTAAGTAATAAATATTAACAACAACTTAATCCGTGCCCAAAAATGCAGCCTGCCCATGTCTACCAATGCAGCAAAATGTCCCCATTTTCCAGCCAGAGTCCCCTCACAATTGCAGCCAGAGCCCCCTCACCCACATTGCAGCCAGAGTCCCCTCACCCACATTGCAGACAGAGTTCCCCCCCTCACCCACATTGCAGCCGGAGTTCCCCCCCTCACCCACATTGCAGCCATAGTTCCCCCCTCACCCACATTGCAGCTAGAGTTCCCCCCTCACCCACATTGCAGCCAGAGTCCCCCCCTCACCCACATTGCAGCCAGAGTTCCCCCCTCACCCACACTGCAGCCAGAGTTCCCCCCTCACCCACATTGCAGCCAGAGTTCCCCCCTCACCCACATTGCAGCCAGAGTTCCCCCCTTACCCACATACACATTGCAGCCATAGTTCCCCCCCTCACCCACATTACAGCCATAGTTTCCCCCCTCACCCACATTGCAGCCAGAGTTCCCCCTCACCCACATTGCAGCCAGAGTTCCCCCCTCACCCACATTGCAGCCAGAGTTCCCCCCCTCACCCACATTGCAGCCAGAGTTCCCCCCTCACCCACATTGCAGCCAGAGTTCCCCCCTCACCCACATTGCAGCCAGAGTTCCCCCCTCACCCACATACACATTGCAGCCAGAGTTCCCCCCCTCACCCACATTACAGCTATAGTTCCCCCCCCCTCACCCACATTGCAGCCAGAGTTCCCCCCTCACCCACATTGCAGCCACAGTTCCCCCCCTCACCCACATACACATTGCAGCCAGAGTTCCCCCCTCACCCACATTGCAGCCAGAGTTCCCCCCCTCACCCACATTGCAGCCAGAGTTCCCCCCTCACCCACATTGCAGCCAGAGTTCCCCCCTCACCCACATTGCAGCCAGAGTTCTCTCCCCCTCACCCACACACACATTGCAGCCAGAGTTCCCCCCTCACCCACACATTGCAGCCAGAGTTCCCCCCTCACCCACATTGCAGCCAGAGTTCCCCCCCTCACCCACATTGCAGCCAGAGTTCCCCCCTCACACACATTGAAGCCAGAGTCCCCCCCCTCACCCACATTGCAGCCAGAGTCCCCCCCCCTCACCCACATTGCAGCCAGAGTTCCCCCCTCACCCACATTGCAGCCAGAGTTCCCCCTCTCACTCACATACACATTGCAGCCAGAGTTCTCTCCCCCTCACCCACACACACATTGCAACCAGAGTTCCCCCCCTCACCCACACACACATTGCAGCCAGAGTTCTCTCCCCCCCCCGCATCCTACTTGTGCTGGGTAGGAGAGGAGGAGCCGCCGCCACAGCATTTAAACCGTGGGGAACATTACAGCTTTCAATCCAATAGCTGTGTGTTCCCCGCAGCGTGCGTCTTATACAGCCCCTCCCCTCTTGTCCGGGAAACTTTGATAGACAGATCACCCATCCAATCCTGGGATGGATGATCTGCCTATCAGTTTCCCGGAGGGGAGGGGCTGTATAAGACGCGCGCTGCGGGGAACACAGCTATTGAATTGAAAGCTGTAATGTTCCCCGCGGTTTGAACGCCGCGGCGGCGGAGGCTCCTCCTCTCCTCTCCTCGCTTGCTCCCCCTGCTCCCTAGCAGCCAGACAGACATTCGCCAGCCCTCAAAATTTACTTGCAGAATGCGAGTGGCGAGTGTAAATTTTGAGGGCTGTGTATATATATATATATATATATATATATATATATATATATATATATATATCCTTCAAAAATATACAGTACTGTATATACGTCTGACACAAAAGGTTGATTTATTAAAGGCAGATAGACTAGACTGTTCACTTTGCAAGAGAATTTTCACTTTGCAAACAAATTGCTACTTATCTTCGTGAATGAGGTGAAGCTCTGCCAAATTCCAGCACCCAATAATTGGCAATTAAAAATACTGGCCCGGATTCACGTACGAGTTACGCCGTCGTAACTCTGAGTCCGAGCCGTCGTATCTATGCGCCTGATTCTTAGAATCAGTTACGCATAGATTTGTATTAGATCCGACCGGCGTAAGTCTCTTACGCCGTTGTATCTAAACTGCATATTTACGCTGGCCGCTAGGGGCGTGTACGCTGATTTACGCCTAGAAAAATGTAAATCAGCTAGATACGCGAATTCACGAACGTACGCCCGGCCGACGCAGTACAGATACACCGCTTACGTTAGGCTTTTCTCGGCGTAAAGTTACCCCTGCTATATGAGGCGTACATGCGGCGTACCAATGTTAAGTATAGACGTCGTTCCCGCGTCGAATTTTTAAAATTTTACGTCGTTTGCGTAAGTCGTTCACGAATAGGGCTGGGCGTCATTTACAGTCACATCGAAAGCATTGGCTTGTTGCGGGTTAATTTGGAGCATGCGCACTGGGATACATTCACGGACGGCGCATGCGCCATTCGTAAAAAGCGTCATTTACGTGGGGTCACATTAAATTAACATAACACACGCCCACATCTACCACATTTGAATTAGGCGGGCCTACGCCGGCCTATTTACGCTACGCCGCCGCAACTTTGGTTTGAGAATACGGCACTTGCCTGTCAAAGTTGCAGAGGCGTAACGTAATAAGGATACATTACGCCCGCACAAAGATACGCAATTCTACGTGAATCCGGGCCACTGTGTTTATATTTATTGCACATGATTGAGTATTCTTTGCAAAGTTCTCAAAGCTAAAGTAAACTTCCCTCTCAAACTAAAAATTCCTTTATAAAGTGAATAGTTTATTTGTCTTTAGTAAAATCAACCCCAATTTGTTTAGTCATGGTTTACCTATGACAGGAAAGCCTGTCCAGATCACTGACATGCAGCTGAGTAAGTGCATGAACTCAGTGGGATTGATTTTCTGAAGGCAACTTAGGCTGTTTACTTTGTAGGGGAAGTTACATTTGCAAAGTGAACAGTCTATTAGCCTTTAGTGCAGCTAAAAGCTGCTGTGGAATACAGATCTTAAAGTGGCATGTGCAAGGACTCATTTGATTTACTAAAGACCATCCAATAGACTGTGCACTTTGCAACTGCAGCTGTACTCTGAAAGGGCATTTGCTCCAGAGCTTAGTAAATGAGACAAAGCTAAGCTGACTTACATCATCCAATCCTTTGCAAGCAAAAATTCATTTTTTTCCTTGCATGCAATTGGGTATTTGTTTGCAAAGGGAAGTTTCAGCTCATTTACTAATCTCTGGAGCAAATGCCCTTGCAGCGTGCAACTGCGGCTACAAAGTGAACAGTCTATTTCCCTTTAGTAAATCAGCCCCATTAGCTAAAATAGAACTGCATTCATATCCATAATTAACTGCTTGCTGACCAGCGCACGACTATATACGTCGGCAGCATGGCATGAACAGGCAGAAGGACGTATATATGTCCCCTTTAAGATCGCGGCATTGCGGGTGTATGCCCTGCCGCAAGCTCCGTGACCCCGACCGTGGGTCCCGCAGACTCGATCGCTGCGGGGATACCCATGATCGTCTCATGATAGGGAAGAACGGGGAGATGCTGATGTAAACAAGCCTCTCCCCGCTCTGCCTACTGACAATTACAGTGGTCACCGCTTCCTGTAATCCGAAGCGGTGATCACTGTCTTGTGACATGTAGCCCATCCCCCCAACAGTAAGAATCACTCACTAGGGCACACTTATTCCCTACAGCGCCACCTAGTGGTTAACCCCTTCACTGTCAGTGTCATTTTCACAGTAATCAGTGCATTTTTATAGCACTGATCACTGTAAAAATGACAATGGTCCCAAAAATGTGTCAAAAGTGTCCGCCATAATGTCGCAGTCACGATAAAATTGCTGATCGCCGCCATTACTAGTAAAACAAAAATAATAATAAAAATGCCATAAAACTATCCCCTATTTTGTAAAGGCTATAACTTTTGTGCAAACCGATCAAAAAAACGCGTATTGTGATTTTCTTTACCAAAATAATGTAGAAGAATACATATCGGCCTAAATTGAGGAAAAAAAAAACATATATTTTTTGGGGATATTTATTATGTCAAAAAGTTCAAAATATTGCTTTTTTTTCAAAATTGTCGCTCTATTTTTGTTTATAGCGCAAAAAATAAAAACCACAGAGGTGATTAAATGCCACCAAAGGAAAGCTCTATTTGTGGGGGAAAAAAGGACGTCAATTTTGTTTGGGAGCCACGTCACACGACAACGCAATTGTCAGTTAAAGCGACGCAGTGCCGAATCACAAAAAGTGGCCCGGTCATTTAGCAACAAAATGGTCCGGGGCTTAAGTAGGTTAAAACACTGTACTATCTAACTGTAGTGTTTTTTGTGAAAGTGTGCATGAGACCAAAATCAACACACAGAAACCAAGGAGCTTATTGTTGGTAATGATAGAAATTTACCGAATAGAGGTTAAAGTGTATTTCCACTTTTGCCACCAAATTGGCATAAAACCTACTTTATATTTGTTACAAGTTCTTATTCTCATAGCATAAACGATATTTAGAAACTGTATCTTACTTTTTTTATTTGCTTATTATAGTGTACATGCCAATAGAAGATGTTTTTAGGTCCATGCCTTCAGCATAGTGACCGCTTTGAATTTTTGTGCCACTAACTTAAGATGTATTTTATTTATTTGCCTGCATGTATCTTAACAAGTAGAACAAAGTTTACCACTTTTAAAGGAGGTTTGGCCTATACATCATAAGGAACCTGAAAGCTTTCTAAAATTATACAAATAAATATTCTAGTCATGAACATGCAAATGTGTCTATAAAATACTGTATGTCTCATAAGTCAGTAGTTTACTGCATTAAGTAGTTTACACCATTTAGATTTAGCTAAGAAAACTGATATAAAAATTCATATGCACTTTAACAAATTATTCACTGGAAATTTTCCATGCTGCATTTCCAAATGCAAATTAATAGGATAACAAATCTCAAGCGTAAATTGCATGGTACGTGAGTATTACAGTGTAGATTTGAAACTAATCAATATTGTGAACTTGACAGCTATTAAATTAGGCCAAACTATCAGCATACCTCTTTTCAGGCAAAGTGTGTTGTGTGTTGAGGTATGGTTCGTAAAACCTCTGAAAACCTACCAATGAACATCTTGTATGTGCTTTATTTTGGTCTGTAAAACATACAGTTAGTGCATGCTACACTTCTCATACTCTCAGCCTGTGCTGACTGCTATCAGCTGGAATTATTCTTAGCAGTTTCCTGTACTACAACCCCCGCTCCCTAAGGAGACGGAGGAAGGCATAGCAGAAGTAGGAGGGGAGAAAGGAAGGATTGGTAGGGAAGGAGCACCAGCAAGTCTAATGCCACGTACACACCATCACTTTATGTGATGAAAAAAAACGACATTTTTAAAAACGTCATTTTAAATGACCGTGTGTGGGGAAAACGTCGTTTTATGTCTTCTGAAAAACGACAAAAAAAAAATTCGAACATGCTTCATTTTTTTGTGTTGTTTTTCAAAACGTCGTTTTTTGTGTCACAAAAAATCACCGTGTGTAGCTAAAACGATGTTTAAAACAATGTTTTTAAACCCGCACATGCTCAGAAGCAAGTTATGAAGCGAGCTTCAATGGAAAAGAGTGCCGAACGTAACCTCGCTTTGCTATAGCATTTTGAAAAAACGATGGTGTGTAGGCAACGTCGTTTTTGAAAATGAATTTTCAAAAACATCGTTTTTTTACTTCACAAAAAAAATCTTTTTTTTCATCACATAAAGTGATGGTGTGTACGCGGAATAAGGTAGAGCGACAGGTGTTCACAGTGGATTATTTAAACTTGAACAGTACATTTTGGATGTTTTAGCCAAAACAACCGCATAACCATAAACTTTCCTAGGTGTAATGCCACGTACACACGATCATTTTTCGGGGTTGTAAAAAGCGACGTTTTAAAAAAATGTAATTTAAAACGATTGTGTGTGGGCTTTAGAGCATTTTTCGGGTTCTTAAAAATGGCCACTTTGTGGCAGTCATTTTACAATAGCCGGGGCTCCAAGTGGCTAAATGCTGCACATAGTTTTTTTTTACCTACTGGGTCACCTTGACTGCATACTCAAAGTAAATCCACAAACCAGCAAAGTGCAATACAAGTCCCAGCTTCCAATGTCCAAAGTCAGTAATATCAATGAGATTCACCCCAATCAGAATCCTTATCCAATCAGAAGGATAGTCTGTGAATATAAAAAGTAGGATCCTGCAGCCTCCAGAAAAGATCAGGGATGATCTCCAGTTATTATGGATGGTAGTTTTTCTTCCCTCTTGGGGATCCGGCAGGTAGGTCATAGATCCTCATATGAGTCAGGGGAAATAAAACCAGGAAAAATCCATGGTGTTATTTTTTTTTTTTGGGCATGTAAAAACGCAGCTTTGGAACTCAAAAGTCATGATCTGCGTTCCAGCGGACGTGACGTCACTGGAAGTATCCACCTGCCTAAGAGCTTCTGAGGACGCTTCCTGGGAAGAGCGAAATGCATTAAGCAGGTGGACACTTCCGGTGATGTCACGTCCACTCAGAAGTCACTGCTATATGAGCTCTTGACAGCCTGCCACGCTCTCCTTACATTTTTTCTCCACCCCAGATGACCGATACAGTATCCATCCTAGCCTACTTCAACATCCCCCTGCAATTTACAGTGAGTCAGCAGAAAAATCATGTGTGCAGGAGCCGCAGTGATGGGATTAAAGCCTTCACTAATGGCACACTCAGTGCACCTGCGCCGTTGTTTACACAGCAAGATCCTATCTTCACCCATCACGTTAGGCCATGTAATGACGGACCTTCAAGGACCGGGTCCCCCTTGTATACTGGGGTCCACACACTTGGACCCATACAGCGCCCTGCCAGGACAACCTTTGGTTTTGGTATGTGACCAAGGTGCCGGATCCCAGGGTCCAGCCCTCAATAGAGGAGCATTACAGGCAAGTGACCTCGGTTTTCCACGAGACTCGGGTACCATCCATTTTGGCCATTGCTTTTTGGCATCTAGGATGGATCCGACTGCATAGCCCCTTGATCCTGCTTAAGGATTTCCACAACGGGGCTTCTTCTTTAGCATAGCACTTCTTCAACTGTGACCAACACCTTCAGACACTGGCGAAAGGTACTTCCTGTATGGGAGGGGTTATATAGAGGGGGATTTCCTGTCTTGGGTTGCCAGCGTCCATTCACCTATAGGTGGCGTATAACCCACATAGTAATTACTATGGCTGCTCTGTGTCCCGTGATGTATGATAAAGAAATACGTTTAGTTGACAGTACTTAAAAAACTGATACAAATAGTTGCCTCAATATTTTGGAGGAGACCCAGCACAATATTATTTTACAGTGTACCCACACTCCTATCCTGATCAAACTGTCATACCTTCCTCTCCCCTCTATTGCACAAACTTCCTACTGCCATACCCTCCCCACCCCACTACTCTCCTGCATGTACATACCTACTGTATTTATTTCCAACACAGTCCATTATACACTCCACGCTCCTCTTCTAAACATATTGCCCCTTGTCATAGCCCTTACTGCTCCCCATTGTACCTGTTGCATTCCTCAGCTTTACATACTGCCTGCTGTTACACCGTACACATTATTTCTAATACATGCCTAACTTTGCCTGTTCTGGAACAGGCATAGTTCTGGTAGTTACTATAATTACCAAACAGGTGTAATCACTATTTTGTTATGCCTGTAGTGCCATGCTACTATCTATTACATTTCAGTATAGTTCACAAGCTGATGCAGGTTGGAACTTCTGTTACATCTCTTAGCTCATAGTTTGCAAGGAAGAAATAATTTGAATCTCCACAGCAACATGACAATAAATCATTTAACAGGAACATTCATCCCTGGCCAGATAGCTAAAAAGTCCCCAGTTTCTGAAGTAATTTGCAATAGTTTAACTATTGCCAATTTTAAACAAATCATTAGAGAATGAATCCAGTACATATGGTAATATGTTTAGCAAAACTGCAAATAATTATGGATGCAACTCATTAAATCTAAATACTGTCTTTAAACAAAAATCCTTCCACCTAAATGAGTAGTATTTTGAACTTCTGTCAAGAGACACACATGCAAATTGATTAATTACTGAGGTACCATAATTTAAAAAATCTATGTGCAGTGTTATTATGAAGTAAATTAACTCAGAGAATTTTAATTGCAAAACATAGATTATAGCCTAAATACAATATACAACATATTACTATTACAGAATGTTTCACACTCATCTGATGTTTAAAAATTATATCACAAGATTTGGGGTACATTTAATCAGGACTGTAAAAAAATGTTCATTGCAACATATGTATTCATATATTATCTGAATATCTTGTTACAATTAAATCAATTAAATGCAATTTGTTTTCCATAAATCCTTTTATTGAGGTCACAACATTAAAAATATAGTACTATAAGTTGACATTACAAAGGTTACATACAGAGCATTCAGCAATACAGGAAAAAACATAATAAGACCTCCCAAGGTCCCTTTGGTTGGTCACTATATGAAAACGCAAACCACTCACAGCATGCTACCAGCCCTGAGCTGACATAGCCCTGTGGTTGACAGAGATTTATAATGAGGGGGCCAAAATTGGACTGAACAGAGGTGGGAGGCTACGTAAGGTACAATGTAGGGGAATGAAACACAAACTAAGGGAGAGCAGGAGGGTAGTAGGCACCAACGTGAAAAGGAGGAAAGAAAGAAGCACAGGAAAAATAAATATATAGAAACCCTAGGGAGAAACACAAAAATATCAAGTAGGGAGGAAAGGATAAGGCCTATCTGCAGTCAAACCCCCTCCCCCCAAAGCCCAGAAAGCGCAGAAAGCTGAGAATCCTAACCGTTCTGTTTCTTCTGAAGGAGAAAAAACACATTGACAATGCTAAATCCACTCCATACACCCAATTAAAGGTATGTTTTGTATTGCTCGGTAGTTATGAATAGGCCCATGTGGTAACAAATTTGGTAAGATATGGATAAATTCTTCTATTTCTTCAATATTAGTCAGTCTTTTAAACCATTCCCTGATCATCGGAACATGTGTGGAACGCTTGTGTACTGGTATGCAAAGTCTGGCGATGTTAACCATGAACCTGGCTAAAGATTTATAATAGGATTTCCTGGATAAGGAAGAGAATTGTAAATGATTTTGGGCTGGTGTATAGTCCAAAGCCAGTGTGGATACCTCAGTGCTAATCCAGTGAACGTCTTTCCAAAAGGGCTGAAGCAGTTTACCACCAAAGGTGCAAAATTGTGCCCTCCTCCCGACCCCGTCTTTGTGAAGCAGGGATGGGGTATGATACCATTGTGTTCTCATTTTATAAGTTTTTTTTGGATTGATACATTAAGTGAGCCCCTATGGAAGAGGACTCCAGTGGCAACCTGTACAAGCAGTGCTGGAAAATAATGGTGGCCACACAAAATATTGACACTTTGGTCCCAATTTGGACATTTTCACTTAGGTGTGTAATCACGTTTGTTGCCAGCAGTTTAGGCATTAGTGGCTGTTAGTGTTGAGCAGAATACGCCATATTCGATTTCGCGATATATCTCGAATATATAGTCGAATATTCGAGATATATTCGCTAAATTCGAATATTCGTGATATTTTATCGAAATGAAATGATTGCGAATTTTCGCTATTGCGAATGCGAAAATAATTGCGAATTTTCGATAACTGCGGTAGGAGCACTCTGATTGGCTCAGAATATTTGTGATATTTTACAATACAAAATAATTGCGAATATTCGGCAAATGCGGAAGGAGCACTCTGATTGGCTCAGAATATTCTTGATATTTTACAATACAAAATAATTGCGAATATTCGGCAAATGCGGAAGGAGCACTCTGATTGGCTCAGAATATTCTTGATATTTTACAATACAAAATAATTGCGAATATTCGGCAAATGCGGAAGGAGCACTCTGATTGGCTCAGAATATTCTTGATATTTTACAATAGAAAATAAAAAGTGTTTTGCATTGGTGGTGATTCTTTAACACCTTGAAGATTGAACACGTTCATGCTGCATGCTTTGGACTTTTTTTCACTTCACATATCAAAGACATTTTTATGAAAGATTATTTTTCTATTATTGGGACTATATTTCTTTATATATTTGTTTCACTGTGTATTTCACAAGTTATTTGCGCTTGCTTATTTTATAATTTGCCCACATGTCTTGTCACTAGACATATTTTTTATTCTTGTAGAGCGACTCCATTTTCTGTCTTGTATTAATTTATGTTGTATAACATTTTTGAGTTGCTGCTGTATTCTCCCCTTTTTTTAAGGTATGCGCAATTTTTTCCTTCTTACAAAAAAAAAAAATATCAAACATACAAATATTCATAACAGAAACATACACAAAGCCCCCCCTTTTGCATCAGAGACAATCAGAGTTCTCCTACCACAGTTATCAAAAATTCGCAATCATTTTCGCATTCGCATTAGCGAAAATTCGCAATTTTTTTTTTTTATATTCGGCAACATAAAAGGATCGCCTCAGCTTAGCTACTCGGCCCAGGGTCTCTAATCATACCAGCAATGCTTTTAGACGTCGATAGGATGTGATCTGTTTTAAAAATAAAATTGAAAAAATGTGAATATTCGGAAATTGCGAATATTCATTGCGAAATTCGAAATATATCGCGAATACTCGAATATGCCATATTCGAGCCGAATATTCGCAATACGAATATTCGTGAGCAACACTAGTGGCTGTGTGTTGAGTTATTTTGAGGGGATAGCTAATTGACACTGTTATACAAGCTGTACACTCACTACTTTACATTGTAACAAAGTGTAATTTCTTCAGTGTTGTTACATGAAAATATCTACAAAAATGTGAGGAATTTACTCACTTGTGTGAGATACTATATATACCACCTTCCAATGTATATATACATTGCTACTTTAACGTTAAATACCTGGGTTATGGCAGAAGCTAGCTTCCCGGTCATTTCTGTCACTTATTCGGAAGGCCAGCAGTGGCGGAAAGCATCCCATCTGGTGGTGTGATGGACAAGATGGCCCCTACTCAACTCTATGCCCTTGGAGGACCGGAATGACGTCAAACATCTCTTCCGCCCTCTGGTCTTAAAGGGAATATTTTATTATAGGCGGAAACATAAAAGTACATTTTTTTTTATTGCTTTTACGTGTAAATGTGACATCTGAGGTTTTTTGTTCCCACAAAGTTGGGAGCATGAAATTGTCCAAAATGTCTTGGTATGCTGATGCCTTAAGAGTTCCAATCACTTGAATTAGGGGCCAAGCCCAACCCCTAAAATACAACCACACACCATAATCCCCCCTCCACCAAATTTTTTGGACCAGTGCACAAAGCAAGGTCCATAAAGACATGGTTGAGAGAGTTTGGAGTGGAGGAACTTGACTGGCCTGCACAGAGTTCTGACCTCAAACCGATAGAACACCTTTGGGAGGAATTAGAGCGGAGCCTGTGAGCTAGGCCTTCTTGTCCAACATCAGTGCCAGACCAAACAAATGCGCTTCTAGAAGAATGGTCAAACATTTCCAAAGACACACTCCTAGACCTTGTAGACAGCCTTCCCAGCAGAGTGGAAGCTGTATAACTGCAAAGGGTGGGCCAACTCAATATTGAATATATTTGTACTCCTGATTTATAGCTATACTAGAAATAGCAACTGGTGGATGAGTGGTTTTACTTTAATGCATCCATGATAAAAATGTAACATATTCTATTCAGCTCCACATAGAATTTAATTTGTATAGTGTAATTCTATTAATCTGAACAATCATGAAATCTGAAAACCTAGTTTTTGAAGGAAGTTGTTAGAAAAGATGGTCAGCAGACAGACAGCACTCAACATGAATGGAATTTTTTTAATTACGTTTATAATGGATTATCAAAAATAACTATTGTTTGTATTGCTATTACAGTGTATAATGCTGACGTTTAAAAAACGAAAGTGTAGGCTGTAATTTTAGATCTCCTTTAAAGAGGAACGAAACTCCCCAATATACTCACCTCCATCTTCCAGAGATGTGGTGTTTACATCCCCATTGTGGCCACTGTCATCTTCTCTCCAAGAGTCAGTCATTAAGGTTGATTTATTAAAGGCAAATATACTGTGCTCTAGAAGTGCATTGCAAGTGCAGTTGCTCTAGATTTGAGGGGAAGCTCTGAAATGAGGGGAAGACCTGCTGATTTCTATCATCCAATCATGTGCAAGCAAATATATGCAGTTTTTTAATTTTCTTGCATGTTCCCATCAGATCTAGAACAACTGCACTTGTGGATCCACTTGTAGTGCACAAACTATTTCCTTTAATACATCAACCCCATTCTGTCACAGCTGGAACATGCAGGGAATGCACATAGATCTATGCACGTGCACCTCAGTGTACATTCAATAGAAAGCTGCAAGCAGGCAGATAAGTGTGTATTATTGCAGAAGAGACATTGCATGTCTCTTCTGCAATAAAGAGCTGCTTGTAGTTTTCTAAAAGTTATATTTAGTTCTGCCTAAAGCAAATCAGTGTTTTGTTATTTTTAGACATGTGCACACTGAAATGCAATATTTTGTTTCGGAATTTCGTTTTCGTATGAAAAATTAATTAATTTAGTTACTCCCGAAATTCGTTTTCATTTATTTTGTTTCATAAAAAAATGCATTCGTCCTAAAACACAAATTAATTAAGGTCAAATCTGTCATTAAAGGCTTATGGGGCCAGATTCACAGAAAAAGTATGCCGGAGTATCTGCTGATACTGCGGCGTACTTTCAAATTTGCTGCGTTGTATCTTTATTTTGAATTCACAAACAAAGATACAACGGCATTTGGCTAAGATCCGACAGGCGTACGGCTTCGTACGCCTTCGGATCTTAGGATGCAATACTTCGGCGCCCGCTGGGTGGAGTTTGCGTCGTTTTCCGCGTCGGGTATGCAAATTAGCTGTTTACAGTGATCCACGAAGGTACGTGCGTTTGTCGCATTCTCTTACAGCGTCGCTAGTCGGCTTTTCCCGTCGCAAAGTTACGGCTGCTATTTAGGTGGTGTAAAAATAGACAGCCCATATTAAAGTATGGCCGTCGTTCCCGCGTCGAATTTCAATTTTTTTTTCCGTGTCGTCCAGGAATACGAAAGGACGTAACACACGTCGCAGTTCAAAACATTACGTTGGGGCGACGTCATTACGCGCAAAGCGCGGCGGGAAATTTCAAAACGGAGCATGCGCAGTACGTTCGGCGCGGGAACGTGCCTAATTTAAATGGTACATGCCCCATTTGAATTAGGCGGGCTTGCGCCGGACGGCTTTACGCTACGCCGCCGCAAGTTTACAGGCAAGTGCTTTGTGAATCAAGCACTTACGCTGAAAACTTGTGGCGGTGTAACGTAAATGGGATATGTTACGCTGCCGTATGATTAAAAATAACTGTGTCTTAGCAATGCCAACTTTCAGCAAGCCACTCCCACCTTTCCCTGTTATTATGTTGTGCAGGTAAACATTAATTTTTCTTATCTAAGAGAGTAGGAACTGGACTACCAAAATGTGCTGGCTAGGGGGTCATAATACATGTACAACTTCAAAGAGGATAGAACCCCATAAAATAGCAGCACTAGTGAGATTCAAAGGTTAACATTTTACTGCCACATAGATTTGTATTTCTATCTATCCAAATTTCCCACAGTACAGTAAGCATTTTATACAGGAGTGACAGTATATCAGGGTCATATGATGAAAAAGATATTCCACCATGGCAAAGACTTCGGTATTTTATAATAACATGCACTATTATTATATACCGTATTTTTCGGACCATAAGACGCACCGGGTTATAAGGCGCAATATCAATGATCGACTGCTAACTGGTTTATTTTCATACATAAAGCGCACCGGGTTATAAGGCGCATTAAATGAAACAAAACTCTGATAAGTCAAATTGTATTCAACTCTTTATTCAACTCTTTCACAATAACTCTCAACATTGTTCAGTTGTAACACATAAAATACAAAACAATACACTCACTTTTTCAGTTTATTCCTCTACCACAAATCCATCAAATTCTTTATCTTCAGTGTCTGAGTTTAACAGTTGGGCGATTTCGGCATCAAGCATGCCCGGATCCCTCTCATCCCTCTCATCATTATCATTATGCGAGTCAGTCACGTTGCTGTTACTTAGCTGTTCAGTGATAATTCAGGCCTTCCTGAAAGCTCGGATGACACTGGAGACTGAGGCCGCGTACACACCATCGGTCCAAACCGATGAAAACGGACCGAAGTTCAGTTTCATCGGTCCAAACCGACCGTGTGTACGGACCATCGGTCTTTTGTCCTTCGGACAAAAATAATAGAACTTGCTTTAAAATCGAACCGATGGACTGCTGACCGATAGGTCCAAACCGATGGTTAGTACACAATAGCATCGGTTCAAAACCTGCGCATGCTCAGAATCAAGTCGACGCATGCTTGGAAGCATTGAACTTCGTTTTTTTCAGCACGTCGTGTGTTTTACGTCACCGCGTTCTGACCCGATCGGTTTTTGGAACGATGGTGTGTACGCACATCAGGCCATCAGTCTGCTTCAGCGGTAAACCAATGAAAATGGTTCGTCGGACCATTCTCATTGGATGGAACGACCGCATGTACGCGGCCTTGATACCTTCGCCCAGGCATCCACGATCCACTGGCAGATAGTGGCATAACTCGCCCGGCGTTGCCTCCCTGTCTTGGTGAATGTGTGTTTGCCTTTTGTCATCCAATG